>NC_049214.1:28861288-28911288 GCF_013347855.1 Anguilla anguilla
CCGAGTGACTCAGGTCAGCTCCGTTTCATTTCAGTCAATTCAGAACAAAGAAAGGCAATTCTGTTGGTTAATTTAAAAAACTATACGGAGCATCATGGGCGGCACAGTGGGAAGCACTGTTGCCTCACAGCAAGGAGGTCCCGGGTTCGAATCCGGCCGGGGCCTTCCTGTGTGGAGTTTGCTGCAGGTTCTCCTCACCCTGTCCTGTCCATTTCTCAGGGTACATCCACTTCCTGAGCGGCAGGCAGTACTGGAAGGTCGACCCGGCGACCCGGTCCGTCCTGCCCGGGTATCCGCGAGGAATCGGGATGGACTTCTTCGGCTGCCTCGGGTCTAACTACCGATAGGACCCCCTGCGGAGGGACGGGGGTCTCCTGGACAAAGTGGGCTCAGAACCTGTGCACGGTCATCTTTTTCGGGGCCCTGTGAGGTCGAAAACATGCCAGTTTTCCCCACATCGCGTTTGGTAACAGGGGAACAAATGCAACAATGTTTTTTTTTTTTTAATACATTTCGTTTTTTGTTGTTGTTTATGTTATAGTAAGTATATCAAAAGTGACTTTGAATCTCAAGACCTCAGCTCCCTGTTTGAAGAAGCTATTCCATGTCGAGGAAGACTCGAAGAGCATGAAGTCACCCCCATTATTTTCCTCCCCACACCAGAGTTGCCACCAACTTCACATGAAGCCACTCCCACTTAACCCCCAAAAGGACAGGTCAGTGTCTTGGACACGTCAACACCCCGCCCACTAGCCTGATCAATGATGAACATGAAAGAGAAAGGCAGTCTCTCCTCAGACCTGTACATTTCACCTGGCAGAATGGCAAGCCAAATTTAAAATATCTATTTCATGCCTTGCTCTAGTACAGTGAAGAATAAGAAGCACGTGGGTCGGTTGGAGATGCTACAATATGTGAACAAGTTAGAAGACCACTGTGCAGGGACATTACACTGCAGTACTGGAGATACTGAATTAAAAAAATAAATAAACTTAAAACATGCGTAGCAAACACTTCAAACTTAGAAAAAACGCTTAGTTGACGTGACATACCTGCAACATGAAAGCTACAGAGGACTAAAGAAATCATATACGCTGTTTGATTAAAGAGTACAGTCTGTGGCTGAATGCAACAGACTAAATACTTTAGCACTGAAATTCCTTACCTGTTCTACTTTCCAACACCTCTGAAATTAGTCAAAATTAGTCTCCTGGGTCTCCAGACATGAAAAATGAAAGGTGGAGCTCTGCTCAGAATCCAAAAACCTTTTCTTCTCAGGTAACAAAGGGGAGTGTTTATTTTGTGTGTGCACGTGTGCGTGCTCGTGCGTGCGTGCGTGCGTGCGTGCGCGCGATGCCTTCAGCCTGTTTTTCCAGCCTTGTTAAGGGGAGCCATGCTACAAATCAATTTAGTTGAAACTGAGAAGTGCTGTAGTGACCAAAACGGCATGATACCACCCCTCAGTGGCTTGTAGGACAACCATTCACCACCTGCAGTTCTCCTTCCTCCTAATGCAGCCCAGCATTCTGTACTACAGGTTAGTTCTTTTTAAATTGTTTTTTTTTTTTTTGTTTAAATATCGCTTTGTCTTTTTTTATGCATAAAGGTGCTAAAAATTTAAACAAACAGGGTGGTGGTTCCTGTTTCAGGGTAATACTGAGGTTTTATCAGTGCGTCGGAAACGTCTTACTGTGGTGTTTCTGAACAAAAAGGACAAAATGCAGGGGGAATTCACAACCCCAACCACAAATTCCAAACAGCTTTCCAAAAAATGTGCTAACATTTAGAAAAAGGTGCTTTAAATGTTTACTGTTGTTATTGTTATTATTGATTGAGCCAATTAACTGAGAAGTGCGATGAAAACAGGAGTGTGAAATCCAGACTGGTATTGAAGCGGAAGTGGGAATTCTAGATAGGAATTGAGCAGGAAGTGGGAATTGCAGACTGGCATTAAACAGGAAGTGGTAATTGATGAATAGCATTAAAGGGGAAGTAATTAATTAGTGACTGACATTAAAGGGACGGTGTGAATCAGCAACTGTAATGAATACGCAGCGGTATGACGTGACTGATATGAAAGCGGTGCTTCTTTCCTGCAATATAAATGTCATTTCCTGTCAGTGCTGGACACTGATGTCATAATTCTACTTCTCACTTGTAAGGGAGTTTAATATGCATAATTGTGATCACGGTTTTCAATGTAATCCATGCAGAGACTTATTCGGTCTTTGCTGGCACTGGTAGCTTTAGATGCTATGGAGAAAACTCTTTAGCACTCAGACACTGTTATTGTAACCAAATACATGTATCTCTGATCTGAAAATCTTTTAAATCAAATACCGTATTTACTGTGTAAATAAATCTTTAAAATGTTGTACAATATTTTGGTACAAATAAAGTTTTTCTCCTTTGTACAGAGTCCAATTCATTTCATTGCAAGTAACAAGTGCTGTGCCTTGTATCATGTAATGTTTCCAAAGGTTCATGTGGTCACATTGATTTTGAGCATAAGATGTATCAGAGCATCAAAAAGAAAACTCGGACGCCACTAAAAATCCTGTTAAGTCCAAAAGAAAAGGTTAATAAAAAAAGTCAACCTAGCAAAAAATCTATGATTTTATTCTAGGAACAAAGTGAACTCTGGAATGAATGTTCACCACGCGCATCATGCTCTTTCCATGCAATAAAAGCACTTCTACCTCCATCTCTTAATTCTTCACCCCATACAGCTGCAATCTTTACAGCCTGTTCTCTGCACCCCCCCGTCCCCCCGTCCCCCCGTCCCCCCCGTCCCAAAACCATGCCTGCCTTGAGGGGGTTCTACTCTGGTACATTGAGAACTCACATGTGACACATCACCGTGAGGGAGGGGGCCTGGGGTTACTTCAGCTCAGAGGACTCCAGTCCTTGGGGTTCGGTGTCTACTGTTCTTTTGTGTTTCGGCATATATGCGCAGATCCAGCTGCCCTCCAGGGCTGGAGTTAAACCTGCAGAGTCTGCGTTCTGGGGCATAGACTCAGAGGCGTGGCACCGTCTTCCAGAAACACTGGCCTTGTTACACGAGACAGTCTGTGCAGACAGGCTGAGGTTTTCATACATAATTATGACCGGGGGCTACAGAGGTGTACCGGTTCAGTCAAATGCAACACTGAACAGAACCCTGTGTTGTTCTTAAAAATAAACAGTAATTGCCTGCGTGAGCAGTTTTCAACTCCCGTCCAGAGGACACTGCAGGGCCCGGGGGGACACAGCATTGATCACTGTCATACGGAGGAGATGAAAGAGAAACTGCTTCTCTGCGAGCGCTTCAGCTACAGCCTGAGCAAGCACATCTACACCACTGTGCGTTACAGCCTTTACAGTCTGAGCACATCTACACCACTGTGTTACAGCCTTTACAGTCTGAGCACATCTACACCACTGTGCGTTACAGCCTTTACAGTCTGAGCACATCTACACCACTGTGTTACAGCCTTTACAGTCTGAGCACATCTACACCACCGTGCGTTACAGCCTTTACAGTCTGAGCACATCTACACCACTGTGCGTTACAGCCTTTACAGTCTGAGCACATCTACACCACTGTGTTACAGTCACCAGGGTGAGACCTTACACTCCAGCCTGATCAAGAGGCCTTTAAACAGTCACCAGCATGAACCCTTCTGCAGTCGAGCATGCCCCATTGCCTCCCCAGTGTCAAAGTAGCTATTTACAGCTGCATTCATGCAGTGATTATGGAAGCCAATTCAGAACTGCATACATCTGTGATTGTCTTCTGAAAGACGAGGGCCATGTCTGAATCAGCTTACTTGCCCACTATTGAGTATACAAGTTGCATACGTGTTGTATACTCAATAGTATGCAAGTAAGCTGCTTCGGACAGAGCTGTGATGTTGCCGGCTGTTTCTTTTCACAAGCCAAGCTTACAGAGGCATGAGGCAGAGGAAGACACTTAATGTGCAGCTTCACCAAGCAGACAGCAGGTGATCTGTTGACCAGCAGGGGTCGCCAGAGAGCGATGAAACACCAATGAACGGTCCCGCACTCGGGCCATGCGGTAACCACGCGTAGCCTCTGCAGCAGTGGTGACCAACCCCGTTCCTGGAGTTCTACCGCCCAGTAGGTTTTCATTCCAACCGTACGAAAGCTCACCTCATTCAACAGCTAGAGATCTCACTGAGCTGCTAATTACAGTCAGGTGTGCCAAATTAGGGTTGAAATGAAAGCCTACAGGACGGTAGATCTCCAGGAACAGGGTTGGTCACCACTGCTCTACAGGGACGACAGCCGCAGATCACACCGGCCGCGGTCCGGATCCGTACAGAGACAGCGGGGCCAATTCCTTCTATTCCAACACGCCTTTAAAACGGCCACAGCATACAGCCGCACATGAAGGCATGCGAGACCGCGAGGCAAGAGCGCTTATACATTTCAGTCATCTACACGTCCTCAGGGTAAAAGTCAAATAGCAAAAAAAGGGGAAACCATACCTGTACTGTGCACACAATAACCCCACCCCCAGACCCCCGCAGGACAGCACAGGCCCGCACCGGTCCTGGCCCCTCCAGAGCATATGCTTAACAGCCCCTGACGTTTTATTACTGAACATAACAAAGGCATTTTTCTCCCTGCATTTAAAAAAAAACATTTGTGCCAAGAGTAAGATGCCAAGAGTAAATTCACTTACTGGGTTTGGTCCTTGCATGCGAGGACAAAGGGAAATATAACATGTAATGAATTCAGACAGGCGTTAGGATAAAAGCAGAGAATGAATGTAGGAATTATGTACACATGAGAGAGTGCTGCACACTTTCACATTGGCGCACTCGCAATTACTTCAAAATGAACGACGGAGAGACATCCTAGGAATCCACTGCCTCACAATTACCGACTATAAATGCTGAGGAAACGGCGGTGTGGGGAAAACCCGTTAACCCACACACAGCGGACTTTCAGCACGTGCGGGCGATTGCATTTTCGGGAGGGGGAGGGAGTCTGCGGGTGGATTACAGGTGCGGGGGAGAGCATCTGGAAAGTTCCCCAATACGCTTACTAGCGGTGGGTTGTGGATAAGGACAAAGGCATCCTACCAATTACATGCGTGTGTGTTGGATGGCGGCAGGATTCAGCGCCGTCGTGCCAGAGCGGTTCAAGGTAACGGAGCCATGATGTGAAAGCTCTCGCTCGCGCTTCCGATTCGCTGTTCTAACGTACTGGTCGCCGATAGCACGCAGTGGATTCACAGTACATTTGCGGCTTTGTTGAATCTCGCCGTCTCCAGTCACCGGCGTCTCGGACAACCGACGTTTCTTATTTTGTGCGTGAGAACTGAAGAGAAAACTCGCCGGATACCGGCAGTGTGGCGCGGCCCATAGCCGTTCGTATTGCAGCCGATTAAACCAGGTTCAGATGCCGGGATTCGGTCTATTAATTGTAATGTGCTGCAGCCTTTGCTTTTTACACAGGACCATTACGACCGTTGTGTGTGAAGCCGTTCCAGCTGCGGTCCATATCAAAGACGGCGCAATCTCGCATAAAGTCAAAAGTGGAAACAACGTTTCCTGGCTATGACACTGCAAAACGCCGTATAACTGGGGCTCCAAGGGTTTATGTGAGTCGAGCCGGGCGGCGTCCACAAAGAGCCGTCACCAACTGTTAATTCAGCTTGCAGCTCAACTCAACCAAGAAACTTTCCACTCGCAATACCCTCTTGCACGTCAGCTAATCAGACCACTGTATCCTGTGCAAAATTAGAGTTCCTGGAGATCCACCGTCCTGTGGGTTTTCACTCCAACCCTAACAAAGCACACCTCATTCAACAGCTAGAGATCTCATTGAGCAAATGCATGCGGACAGGCCAGGGAAGGTCTTAAGTACAGACTTTATTACAAAAAAATATGGAAAAAGAGGAAAAAATAATACTAAGGCCTGGATTCAGTCATTGTTCGTCCACAACAGTTCACTCACAAATTGAAAATACAGTACTGCTATTTTTCACAAACATATGCAACTATTTACGTTATCTATATGACTGAACGAACAGTCCCTCGCAGCGTTTTAAATAATTTAACTGATCAGCAGCCTGGAGCATCGTGTTGTGAAGATAGCTATATAATAATAATAATAATAATAATAATAATACTGAAATGTGGCTTGGTGGATTTATCTTGCCTTGGCTTGAAATAGCTGCATTTAATTGTGAGCCACAGAAGTTGAAGAAAAACTGTAACGGAAATCTAGGCCCAAGTAGTGGAGCTCACGACATGGTTCGCTCAGCACCTATACAAACTAAACACACTATCAGCTTGATGACAGACATTACGAGTCGATGGTTCTCTACAGGGGGAGTCTCCTGGCTATGTGGCCACGCTGGGAGCGTCTGTGAGCGACGATGTGAGGACGTAAGCAAGCAGAGGTTCGGCCAGGAGAACGCTGATCTGGGTGCAGCGCTAGGGAGGCCTGCGCTGGGCCCTGAACATGGATCCCCCGCCACGCAGCCCTGACCCAGGATCAGTGTGAGCGCTCTGCTGTGTCCCAGATGAGTGGGTAGGGGGGAGGGAATGTCTCTGGTGTTGTGTTATTGGGGGCGGCTCGTTCACCCAAACGGCCGCCCCCGCGTGAGTCCTAAAAGCTTTGACCGCCGATGTGGTTTCCTCTGCGCTTCGTCCACGTTTACCAGGCCGGGGCGGTGTTGGCCAGCCTCCTCATTCGCCTGAAAGGGAAACACAGACGCGGGTGAGAGATTCACCTTGCGAAACAAGTACCTCAAAGCCTGCACTGAAATATTAACGCAGAACAGCAGCGAGTTTCACTGCAGACGCACGCTTACAGCAGCGTGCACGAGCGTGCAGGTCAGGCTAACGGCCATTTAGGATTTATGAACAGCACTGCTATGAAAATTCAGACAGGTGGAGGTGGAAAGGTGGAGGCCAGGGGGATCTGGACAGGTGGGGGAGGTTGGCTGGGACGCAGGGAGAGAAATTCACCTGGTGTTCCGGTCCTGGTCTCTGATCTTCTTCTCCATCTCCGCGTCAGTCAGGGTCTCCAGCAGGGGGCACCACTGGTCAGCGTCGCCCGTGTTGCGGATGGCGATTTCCACCGTGGGCAGGGGGTTCTCGCTGTGCAGGAAATGACATCACGGCCAAGGACAGTCAGTGACGCTGCTAATGCGTAAGCATGCCCTCCCAGCGGGACGAGAATGTAAAGCAGGGGGGTCTCCCAAAAAGGGGGGGGGGGGGAGAAACAATCCACATTTTATATATTTTCGCACATCGGTTTTTACTGTCTTATCTCTTCTACCACTAATTCTGTGCACATGTTGCATGTTCACAAAAGCACCGTGCATTGAGAAGTGATGAGGCTAAATCTGTGTGTATCGTTCAATGTGTTTCGTGGTTTTAATTATTTTACACAAAGGGCATCAATCCCAAGTCAGGCTTTTGTGGTCTCTGTAATCAGATGGGGTAGGCCTCAGAAACAAAGTGTGTGGACTCATTAGCCAAATGGCGATTTAAACGAGGTGCCGTTATGCTGAAATCCTCCAAAAACCAGCAGAGTTATTGGCCCCTATAGTGACATCACTACTTTGACCATTTCCCTCCTCAAACCCAAACAGAGATGCCCCCCCAGGTTAGTCCTCAGTAGGGAGGGGGGCAGTGTGACAGGCAGGGACGGAGAGGAGAGTACTCAGCTTCGTGGGGTCAGAGGTCATGCGCTGGGACAGAGGGCGTGGAGGGAAGGAGGGGGGAGGGGCTAAAGGACAAGAATATTGACCTGAAATCAGACCTATTGGGGACAGACAGTGAGAAGCAGGGTTAGGTTTGCAATTAAAAATAAAAATCACACAGCATAAAGAGCCAGAGTCAGCCCCCACATCCCAAATCTACACCGACAACAGAGAGAAACAAGCAAAGCAGCCTCCCCACCAGTACACACACACACACGCACGCGAACACAGACGCAAACACACACACATATGCAAGCACGCACACACACACAAAGCAGGCAGTCATTAAAACACCAGCAGATAGCACGTTCTCAGACGCTGCAGATGCTCACACACACTTGACACAGTTAAGCAGCGTGGAGCCGCGTGGAGCACGCCTGTAATAGAAGCGCATCTAGCGTAACGCCAGGGCGTGAGGCGGTTTACACCAGGAGAGAACGCAGAGCACTTTCTCCAACGTACGCTCTCTCAGTGTGTTCAACAATGGCCCTGGTGCCACATAAGAAGATCAGCACATTCTGAGCATCGTTAAAACAGCACATTCTGAGTATCGTTAAAACAGCACAGTCTGAGCATCGTTAAAACAGCACAGTCTGAGCATCGTTAAAACAGCACAGTCTGAGCATCGTTAAAACAGCACAGTCTGAGCATCGTTAAAACAGCACAGTCTGAGCATCGTTAAAACAGCACAGTCTGAGTATCGTTAAAACAGCACAGTCTGAGCATCGTTAAAACAGCACAGTCTGAGTATCGTTAAAACAGCACAGTCTGAGCATCGTTAAAACAGCACAGTCTGAGCGCTGATGATCCTGTGACGTTTTCCCACTTGCCACTACTGCGCGCGTCATTCAAAAGCTTGGGATGCTAATGTGGCGATTTATCCCTTTGAGACAAATCCGAGCAATTAATTTTTTTCGAAGCGATATAAATTTTGGGGCAGGGGCTAGTTTAACACGCGACACCGCTTGCCAGATGCAGCGGAGGGCTCTGATAATTCTCCCAGACCCTGAGAGCTAAAGTACCAGGGAGAGGGGAGATGAGGGGACAGGGCTGAAATAACCACCGCAGTACCGCGGGAGAATGATAAAGAGGGTAAGAGAAACGCAAGGAGTTCTGCGTCCACGGAACTGTTCGACACGGGCACACAGAAAACACGCTGCTTCAAATGCCACCTCCATCTTGAAATTCTGAAATGAAACAATTTCATTAAGCAGCATCAATATCGCAATTAAAATTAATTTAAGCAGTGAATACTGCTGTGTGAGAAATGTAAAATCTGTGATCAGAAAACCCACTGGAGAGTGCAAGAGGGGTGAAGCAAACAGACCCGGTGGAAGTGTGAACCTGTGAGCATCCAACGATCTTGCCTGGCCCCGCCCCACTCAGGTTGACTGACAGGTGACCACTCCAAGAAATACGTGTCGTGAAATGAAGCGTTGCGATGAAATGGAAAGAGAGCTATTTGGAAATGTGCTATTTGGAAGAGTACCATTACGAAATAAAAGTAGCCTCTAGAGAAAAGCCATGTTGTTATAAAACCTGATATTATGAAATAAAAATGAAATTAAATGTTATTCTGAAAGTGAGCACCACGAAATAATACTTAATTCAATGAGTTGGGCATCATTTCATTGCTGAATTATTTCGCAATTAATTGACTCATTTAAATACATTTCTGCATTTATTCATAGGATTATTCATATCATAAAGGCATTTAATTTTGACAAAACCGGGATTCCATACAGTGCCATTCCTGTGTGCAGCTTGTGTGCCACAGATGCTATGTGTGTGGTGCAAATGGAGTGCTAGAGCATGCTGGGAACCGGAGCAGTGCTAAATCCACTCCGAAAGGGGCGCTAACCCGCGCTAACGCGAACGCTAACTCTGCGCTCTATGCAAGACGCAGTGTACAGAGAGAACACTGCGGGAGCAGCGCTCCAGTGCTAAGCTCCGCCTACTCTGGTTACGGTCCCGCAGAATAAACGGAAAGCTCCGCCCCACAGCCGACCGCCAGGCTGCGGGTTGCGCTACAGTCGCGTCCCCTGCCCCTGGCCACTGCCTGCGGGTTTCTGTGCACGTCCTCGTTAAAACGTCTGTGAAGCAACGCGTTTGTAACCAAGCTCCGCCACCAGCAGTGAAGGCAGTAAGGGGCGGGGCTGGACAGAGGAGGCGTGGTTAGACAGTGAGGGGTGGGGCTGGACAGAGGAGGCGTGGCCAGGCAGAGCAGAGGGGGCGGGGCCGGGCGGTACCTGAAGGCGTAAGTCCTCTGGTGCCAGCTGAGCTGGCCGCGGATGCTGTAGGCGATGGTGGTGACGAACTCGCCCCCCAGGCCCAGCTCCGAGCACAGCTTCAGGGCGAAGGTTTCCGGAGAGTTCTCCTTCTCCGACATGTCCCACTCGAACTGGTCCACCAGGGAGATGTTCCCCACATGGATGTTCAGCTGCGGAACAAACAGGCCTCCAATAAAACAAGCAACCAGAGTACAGAACCCACCATCAAACAGGAAATGAAGCCTCAAACAGGAAACTAGCCCCGAGGACCCAAATGAAACAGGAAGCCAAGCCACATAAAGGAAATAAAAGACTCAAACAGCTGGAGCAGCTATCCAAAGCTGTGGCATAAGGATTAGCTGTTCCAGTTGACATGTGGCTCTGTGGTCTCGATCTCCTGCTGAGCAAACTGCAATTAAGCATTAAGGTTTTCTTTGTGTCTTTAGTCAATGCACCGCTTCAACATCATGAGAGCAAGACCCACTTTGGGGTTCTCCCGTTATTTCTGAAATAACTCCTGAGTCCCGACTTGTGCAGAATGCCCCCAATGACGCTACGTTAACGTTACCTAGGATACTGTGAGCTCTCTTTGTTAAGAGACTTGAAGCAATGATGTGACAGAGTCGGACTGGTATCAATTGCCTACTGCATGTTAACATTAACTCAGGGTTCACAGTCACAGTTTATTTCAATCTCATCTCATCTTCACACAGGTGGTAAGTTAGCTAACTTTTTAACTTCCACTGACTGTGCTTGTGTGATATCGAGCAAATCGCAGCATGGTGAACTCCTCAACCCCAGGCCCTGTGTGCCAGAGCCAAGGAAGCGGAGCTGGAAGAGGGGTCCCTCGTGCAGGAGAGAGTCCCCCTGGCGGGTCCCCAGCAGCAGCAGCGCCCCCAGCCTCCGGGCCCTACCTTGATGATGACGCGCTGGTCGGTCTGCTCCTCCAGGATGCTGTCGGTGGGGTAGGACTCGATCTGCTGCCGGATGGCCGAGGCGATGGCCGGCACGAAGGTCAGGGGGTTCAGGTCCAGGTCGTCGCACAGGATCTCCGCAAACATCTCGGGGGTCATGAGCTTCTCTGTACGCATGCGCGCACGTACGGGTACACACACACACACACACACACACACGTATACACACACACACAGGTTCACACAGGTACACACACACACACACACACACACATACACACACACACAGGTTCACACAGGTACACACGCACACACACGCACACACACACGCACACACATACAAAGGTACGCACACAAGTATATATATACACATGCACACACGTACAAATATGGACAAACAGATGTACATGAACACAAACACACACACACACACACACACACAGACACAGGCACACACACACACGCAGAGCAGCGTCGACATTAGTGTGTGTGCGAGTGCGGGTGTTTGTGGGTGTCTGTGTGTATGCATGTGTGTGTGTCTGTGGGAGTCAAACAGGGTGAGCTCATACAGAATGGAGAAGGCGGATGGTGGACTCATACGGAAGGGGGCAGGGTCAGGTCAAACAGGGCGGGGCGGTATATAAAGGGGCGGAGCTGTACCGTTCATGTTCCAGGTGAAGGCATCGCGGAGCTTCTGCCCGTCGATCTCCATGTCCAGGCGGATAGGCACCAGCACCTCCGACTGGCCCGCGTTCTCATGGATCACTGCCGGGTCGTGGTCATCAAAGCTGTGCGCAGAGAGAGGGAGAGAGACCTTTCAGCCCAGGAGAGACCAGTCAGCTGTACCACCCAGGAAAGACCAGTCAGCTGTACCACCCAGGAAAGACCAGTCAGCTGTACCACCCAGGAGAGGCCAATCAGTTGTACCATATGCCCAGGAGAGACCCATCAGCTGGACCATACACCCAAGAGAGAGCCTGTTGGTTGTACAACACACAGAGGAGAAACCTGTCTGCAGCATGGTGCTACAGAAGGGTTCAGGATGAGTTCCAGTTCATATAGCTGGTCAACTGAACCCTGAGCTCTCGAGTCGACTGCGAGCAGAAGACCCAAGAACACTCCGGAACAGGGTCACACGAGAAAGGCCCAGTCTTCTGACTGGCTGGCGAGACACTCATGAGTTACAGCAAGGGTGATGCGGGGTGCTTTTCCCATCTTAGTCCAGTGGGGGGGGGGGGGGGGTAGATTGGGGGATTGTGGGGTTGGGGGGCTTGGGAGGGGTTGATGTCTTGGCATTCCCTGAAGCATTTGGGTCAGGAAAGGACAGAGCAGTCCGTTTACTGGAGGCTACAAAAAAAGTTTTGACACATAATTTTTTAAGAGTGGAGGTGGACAGAGAGCAGACAGGAGGAAACTAACGAGCGTAACTGCGCCAGGGGGGCGGAGCCAGGTGGTTTTTTTTTTTTAAACCACCAGGTGGCCCAATGCTTTTAGCCTGTACTGTATATTATATAAAAACTTCAGGTAGATAAGAATTCAGTTAATATATGCACATCTATTGAGAAATATATCAAAGACAAACTTTTTTTTTCTTTTCAATTTCTACCTCCTATAACACAAAAAGATGACTTCTACATAATATAATCAATAAAATAATCTTAGATATGATTTTCCTCAAAAAATCCTCCTTTGGATTTAATTACAATTAAGTTAATTACTGGAAGTCTCAAAAAAACCACAGGTGGCCCAATACTTTTAGCCTGTACAGTATATTATATATATTTGAGGTGTACACACCAGAGGGGGAAGGTCCTCTTCTTGTCGCGGCCCATGCGGTTGCGGTTGATGGAGGTGGAGCAGGGCACAGCGTCCAGGTGGTGGGAGCTGTTAGGCAGGGTGGGCACCCATTGGCTGTTCCTCTTCGCCTTCTGCTCCCTGATGGCATGGTCACAGCGTGAGGGACAGGCACATAAACCAATCACGGTCACTACACCACCCACAACCAACAGAGCCACCCCTCCCACACACACACCCCTGGCTTATACGTAGCCTTAGAGCTGTGATTTACAGCCCTGATCCCGGTGGGCTATAGGGTCTGCTGGTTTTTGTTTTCACGTTAAAATCACTGACTAATTCACACCCGTGAAAGCAGGTGAGATTCAGAGTAAAAAAGTGTTGAGTAAAACAGCAAAAACCAGCAGGACCAGAGCTGAGAACCACTGACTAAGAGCTTTAAACTCCTTCACATTTTCAACGGTCGCCAAAAGTAAGGTGGGCCACACTTAGAAAAACAACAGACTTTTAAAATAACATTGATAAAACAGACATGTGCAATACACATGTAAAACACAGCCAATGCCTTTGACTTAAAGCCAATCTTCATGTAAAGCCAAGTTCATATAAAGGCCTTTTACGCTGCTCTTCATTCATGTAAGACAACTCAGGCCGCACGGAGCCAAACCAGGACTTCTTCCCGGCTGGTGTGATTAAATCTGGGGGGGGAGCGACAGACAGCGTTTCCGCACCACTCAGAGTGGGGCCAAAACCCCCTCCCCCCCCCCCCGAAGCAGTCAGCGAGGCTTGACTCTGATCAAAAGCTGTACTGAAGATGTACTGAACACTCACCACCCATCCTCAGGCACTCAGACCCAGTGTAAACAGTGCAGTCAGCCCTACCGTGTTATTTATGCCCTCACCAGACCAGACGCCCTCGTCCGGCGAGACCAGCCAATTAAACTGGGGGAGGGGGGGGGTTGATAATGTAAAGCCAGTGAGCCAGGACCTCGGTATGATGTTTCATGCAAAAAAAAATGGCGTCTCCCACAGTACGGTGTCCTTGTCACGGCATCGGGCCATTTGTTTTTCTACTTGGTCCAAAGGAAAGACTGCCCCCTACTGGTTGTACAGTAACACTTCAGCACCAACCTTTCTCTCAGAGGTCTCTCAATGGCAGACTGACTAACCCCAGCTGAGCTTATCTTCAGCAATAAGTCTAGTCCTCTTTAGCTTCAGCACTAACCAAACACAGCTCAGCTTAGCTTAGCTTCAGCACCAGCCAAACCACATCCTGTTAGCTTCATTACCAATCACATCCAGTCCAGATTAGCTTAAGTACTAACCAAACCCAGCTGGGTTTAGCTTCAATACAAACCAAGCCCAGCCCAGTTCAGCTTCATCACTAGACAAGCTCAGCCCAGTGTAGCTTCAACATTAACCAAGCCCTGTCCTACATAGCTTCAGTATTAACCAAGCCAAGTCCTGCTTAGCTTCAGAATTAGCAAAGCCTTGCGCTGCTCAGCTTCATTATGAACCAAACTCAGCCCTTTTTAGCTTCAGCACTAACCAAGCTCAGCCTGGCTTTGTTCGGTACTAACCAAACTAGGTCCTGCTTAGCTTTAGCACTAACCAAGCTCAGCCTGGCTTTGTTCGGTACTAACCAAACCAGGTCCTGCTTAGCTTTAGCACTAACCAAGCCCAGACTGGCTTTGTTCAGTACTAACCAGACCAGGTCCTGCTTAGCTTCAGTCACCAGGCAGGAGAAGGTTACTGGGTTTGTACGGTACCTAGCGACAAAGCAGAGCACTGCCTCAGATTTATTATGCTAACAGTACAACTGAATCTAACAATTTTGTCTACACTGTCACTGGATCTCAGTGTTGTTTATGCACTTCACCTGATAAGCCACTCTGGACAAGAGCGCCTTTTAAATGAGTGCAACATTACAAGAAGTGATGACGACAACCACGCCGAACAGACGAAAGACGGGGTCCCCCGTGTACGCTACCTGAGGTATGCCGGGGGCTCCGTGCTGATGGATACCGCCTTGTACTTCTCATCGTTCCCTTCGAAGATCTCCTCCACCTCAGACGCCTTCAGCAGTGTCACACTGGTGGCTAAAGTTGTGTAACCATGATCTAACACAAAAAAAACACTGAAGACACTGATGTCCAAAGCAGATGATGGGATATGCTAAGTGGCTGGCTACCTCGTTGTCTGGAAAGGCGAGTCTTGCTTTAATGCCCCATTGCCCGGAGTAACTAGCCGCTCTGACGTCATTGAAGGTTCAGTTGAAGGTGTTATGCTATTCCACCAAAGGCAAGAATGTATCACTCACCGTGCGATGACGCTACAATCTTCTTCCTCTCTTCGACTGACGCGAGTCTCCTCCACAGCGACGGATACCTTTTGTACAGGGAGCCACGGAACATGCGCAGATAGTTGCCCACCTGTGCGAAGAGAAAGTGTAACATCAACAATTACAATCTGGTGGTCGTTTCAAAACCTGTGACATCTAATTAGCAAAACTTTCACACAAAATTACCGAACGTGCCAGTCAGTTAAAATAAATGGCCACTGCAGTTGGACAATTATCTATAGCTAAAGATTACTTCTAGCTGAAACAAGTCGTCCTTAATTAAACTTAGAAATGAAATGTTAGCTAGCTAGATATCATCATCAGCTAGCTAAAAGTAGGAACCTACCACCACCCACTAAGGCACTTAATATAACTAAGTAAGTAAATGATAACCATGTTGTGCTACAACTGGTTACCTAACTAGTCAGTAGTTACGAAACGTCGTTAGTTCGATAGTCTAGCTAGATAATCAACTCATTCGTTCATTCATTCAATCAGATGTTAGTTAGCTAGCTAGTTAGCTGGGTACACCTTGAATACATTACCACAACCTGCTAGTTGCATCCTGGGCCGTTTTCAAAGCGCAGCAGTTAAACGTGCACAAGAAATTGTGAAATACAAATATATTCGGATTCTGCGTTCACCCCGCAACACCATGCATACCTCTGATCCAATCATGTAAAAATCTCCATCCTGTTCTAGCTGGAATTTCACCGGTTTCTGCCCGAACGTTTTGCTTAACGCCATCTTTGCTGTAACAAAAGAGGCCCACTGCGCATGCTCGGCCACATGTTAAAGAAAGATGACGCTTTCTAGCGCCACCTTCAGATCGATCAAGTTGATCAACGCTGTACTCAGTAGAGTAATCAATAACGTGATGTGTTAAATACGTTGTTGCCTTCCGTTTATTGATTCCCAGAGTAGTGCGGACTGAAATAAGAGAACTGAGTTTGATGCCTGAAGATGTTGTAAATACAAATCCCACCCAAGGCGCTTGTAATCCTGCAACGTTTATTCTTGTGTGGCAATTGATAAGGATTAAAGACTAGTTGTTTCGACTAAAATACCTTGGATAAATAATATGATCATAAGAATGTAATGATAATTATTACTGTGAAATAAAGATAATCACTCTTCTTTCCTGGACATATATTCCCTCCTTCCCATTAATCCATCCTCTGTCTTCTCTGTAGTATACATCCGATACATCTGCTGCAGTGTATGTCAGTGTTTGTAGTGCTGTTCTTCCCTTTCTTCATCTTCCCACCTGAAACTGCTCACTATCAGCTACAGAATGTCACAGAATCATGGCACATTGTCCCAACCTTTGGTTTAGTTTACCACAAAATGATGAAGTGTTAAGATTAGCATCAGGCACTGTGTATATGTGTGGTGGAATTCAGTGCAACGGAGTTAGCACATGAACATCCACTACAGAATATGACATCATCTTTTCATAAAGTAACGAGAGGTCAATTATTTCATTTGGGTATCTTTAGTGCCATTTCATCCAAGGTCTTTAGTCCAGCATGCTAATCATATTTCTTAATGTGTGGCAATAGCAGTAGGCAAAAAACTACACTTAGAAACCCCACAACTAACCTACAGCAATAGATATGCAAGTCCAACCTAGTGTTATAATTTATAGGTCAGCATTAGACGCAGGGAATTTGCTTGTCTGACGGAAAGTGATGTAGCTCTTATGGTTAGAGTTTATACATCAAGAGATAAGGAAAGGTTCTCTCTATGAACGTTTTGACATTCTTTGTATATGATTGGGTCTGATCGGTTGTGTTTTTTAACCTCAGTTCTTTTCCACAGAGTAGTTGGCTGCTTCTCTGCCATTTTTACCAGCTCAACATCATTTATAAGTGGCTGGAGATAAGAGGCTATGCGTAATACATAAATAACAATAACTGGACAGGTAAACTGCTGCTTGGTTTTCATGGCTTGAGTGGGGATGGCTTTCAGCTTGGTCTAGGTCCAGAGTCTGACAGCGCAGTACGGTTCATCAGGAAGTTCAGAAAAAAAATATTTAAAATACTACTTTTTTTTAAAGTATTTCTTTAAAAGGGGAAGGCTAAAACATTGCCAAGTAAGCGCTCTGTATTGCAGAATCCCTCCCCTCAGAAGTTGTTTTACAGGCAGACGCTCCCATGTGAAAAGCATATGGGTTATGACAAAAACAGTTCACTCTTCTGTTTCACATCAGGAAGTCTGGCTCGTATCAAGGCTGCGCAGCTTTGTTTTTTTTTTCCTTGTTTTTGGAGACCCTTGCCTTATATTTCCTTCAGGCACAGAGAGGATATAAATAATATTTTAGTCTCAAGTTTCCAAAAACTGCACCATTAGAGGTATAGTATTTCTGCAGTAGAAGAGGAAAATGGACACTGCTCTCCGAAGGATGTTGTTGTTATTATTATTATTATTATTATTATTATGGTGCACTTTGAAGATCTCATCTCAAAGCACTGTACAAGATTAAAATCAAAAGAAAAAGGAGTTTTTAAAAGTATATCAAACCTATGCTAGTCAATAAAAATACAGAATGTTTAAGGACAGACTATTCTGATTCACAATAAACTACATGATAGGACAGTAACTCGGTCAAAGGACTGAACTGGAACTGCTTCAGCAAATATAATGTATGACAGAGTAATATCATTATTATTACATGTTAAATTGCATAACTGCCAGATGTTCTTATCTGCAGTGACTGACACGGATGGGAAATTCTCAGCTCTTGGAGGTAGGTTCTTCCTGGAGAAATTCTGGTTAAAGGAATAGTTCACTATCTGGAGTTTGAATATTATTGCAGTTTTTGTGTGTTTTTCATTGGCCCATACAGTTGTTGTGCGATATACAGGATATTTTACATACTCAAATAAGTTTCTGAGGCCCTGCCAGATTTAGCGTGATGGGTATCAGGGCATTTGGGGGTTTGAGGTCTAAAGCTAGCAAATACACTTCAGCTAATTACATCTTGTACAGCGATCGTATTCCTCCGTACACTAAAACTGAAATAATCTTTCTAAAACTCCAGAAAGTGAACAGCAGCTTCTATCCAAGCATACACTGACTGTGTCCCACCTTAACCAGCGACCATTTTGGTTGTCCAATCTGTACAACCCACACGGCTGCTGCACCCACCCTAACTGCAATGTGTTCAGTTATGCAGAACACAAAGGAAACACCTAATCACTATATATTTCTGGCACACTCACCTCTTCTGTGTGTTCAGAGGCATTTGGTAATTTCAAAGTCTACAAACGCAGTAAATTCTTGCTCTCTTGATCTGAAATAATTACAACCTGGCAGCAGTTTGGGTCCTGGTATCCTCGTAAGACCCACCAATGCATTTTGGTCCCCTTTAAGAGACATGAGTCTCTGGACTTAATCTCAAGAACCGTGTATTGTACAGTGCTGAAGCCTATATTTATATTTTTGAAAATTAAAATGCTTAAGCTTCTTCTTCTGCTGGGTGTCTGGAGTATATAAGAGGGGACTGCGAAAGGGTCTCTCGAGCTAGCCACGCTAAAATAAATTGACCCAGATTCCGCGTTTTGCTTGTTTGATCAGACGGTTCCTCGAACGGAGGGATTACCCGATGATGGAAAAAACGCTTATTGCAGAAGGTATTTTATTTCAGGCAAGCGAATGGCAGTGGTGGCTGTGAAGGCTTTGTGGCGACCAGTGGCCTTTGCGTCATTCCTCTGTCATGTGTTCTCAGCCTCGTCTGGAGCAGGAAACAGGAAATGAGAACGGCGGCGCTACGCGTATTATAAAGAAAGAAATGCTGATTTGTAGCCACGTGGACACGCAGAAGATCAAAGCGACGTTTGGGCCTACATGCCCTAACGAGAGAGACATCTGGAAATGTTCTTCTTATCTTCATCTGCTCTAATACTTCTGTGTTTTTGATCAGCCTTTTCTTTAGTTTAGTAAATTTGATATTCAAAAAAAAAAATGAAAACCAGTGGCTTCCTTCCAAGGTGGGAAAGCATGGTGAGCAAATAGCTTCCTTTTGGCAGGAGGATAGACAGCAGGTTCTTTATCAGTACTCAACTCCGGGAAGTTATGAGAAACAAGCCAAGATTATTTCCACCCCATTTATACCTGGGCCCGAGGCTGAATTCAGAGTAAGGCCAAGGATCATATGAGGAGATCACAGTGAACTTATACACGCAGACCATAAAAAATCATAGACGGCACTTACACAGAAATAAAAACACACTTTTGACACTATGCGCAGCATTTCATTGACACAGTGCCAACGCAGATCAGGCCAGATTTATTAAAGGATTAGCACGTGCAAAGGCTTTTAGCTCCAGGAAAATATTTCCCATATTTCCACCAATGTTAAAAGCCAAGATAGTGATTTATGTATACATTTACCTTTTGCATGTGCTAAAAACTTTAGGAAAAGTGTCACTCAGCAGTGATTATATAGCAATTCAAGTTAAGTCTGCAGTACTACTGCAGGGAAACTGAACTGAATGCTTTACAGGTACGAACCAGTTTCCTCAACCACTACGCCGTACCGTCCTCCATTGAAATGAGGGGAGGGGGGGGGGGGGGTACAGAAAAGAAAAACCTTTTGACAATATCTTAAAATTCTCCAATGATTCACCTCAGCAAGGGTGCCCCACATATAGCCTGAAGACAATAGCGAGAGGTAATCCACAGCGGTATCGCCGCCTGTAACCAGGAGACGGTGTGTGCATTGCTTTCCCCGTGTGAAAGGATAATTACTTTCACTGAATCCGTCCGCTCTGCTCCGGGCTCCGGCAGACAGACCCCAGTTCAAAGACGGTGCCTCGCGGTCTGGGAGCGAAAGCCTGTGGTTAGGAAGCCTGATAAATTCGGTTTGTCAGAGACACAGCTCAAAATAAAGCTACCCCGCAGCTGTGTTAGAAGCCGTATCTGAAGGGCTGCGTCTATCGTAACTTGCTTACTAATTTTGCCGGGATGTTTACATCATGGTTTATCATGTAACCCACGTTGCTTAGACACGTTCAAGCACTGTGTTTTTCCATTATTTCAGCTATGTAATTACTTGTTCTATTTCTGGTTCTTTCGTCTAAACCACATAAATTGTGTATGAATTTTAAATGTACTTTGAAAATATTCTGTTGTCTTGTGACCCACCTCACCCAATGACCCACCCGTAGGATCCAACACAATAGTTTAGAAACCACTGTTCCAGACCCTGGTCTTGGAGAGCCGCGGGGCCTACCGGTTTTTGTTTTTATCTTAAAACCAGCAAGAATATAGATACTTGTTTTCCCCATAAAACATTCGTTGCATAAAAAAATATCTGACCTGTTGCTGTCTCCTCTTCACTTTTTGGCGGAAACTTATAAACTGTTATTTTTCATTACCGTTGTTATAAGTTTGCTTCTCATAAAATTAAAGCAAACCTCTGCTCCCACCTAGAGGTTATTTCCACGAATTACAGTCATTCCGCCAACATGTCCCAGAAAGAAAAGAAACGGTACCTGTGGGAACTTCTGTACTTCAGAGTTTGTTGGGCTGAGAGAGAAATGAAACACGGGCAGATAATCACACTGCGATCCTTTATTACACAGGGTTTCCCCAATATGGTAAACAGCTCTTCAGCAACGGGGTAACAAAAATGCTCCATCGTACAAAAGACACAAGATTGCAAGAACTTAAAAACCAGAGGGAGGTGGGAGACAAGTGAATTCACAATTACACTGCTATAAACTTTGTATATATGTACATATATATTAATTTAGTTACATACGAAAAGAAAATGTACAAAGCTACACAACAGCACTATGTACAACTCAATAAATACAGGCAGAACATGCAAAAAAATACATTCCCTCTTTATACAAAAACATACAAAATTAATATACAAAAAGAAAAACAAGATAGTGGCCAACCATAGTAAAAATGATTTGTTCTTTGAGTGAGTTAAATGGCACCTGATTTGGGAGTTTCAAGCCCGTACCCCTAAAAGCATTAAGACCCCAAGAACTGGAACCAGGCTGGCTCATTATACCCCTTTCCCACTGTAGAGCTGGAACCAGGCTGGCTCATTATACCCCTTTCCCACTGTAGAGCTGGAACCAGGCTGGCTCATTATACCCCTTTCCCACTGTAGAGCTAGAACCAGACTGGCTCATTATACCCCTTTCCCACTGTAGAGCTGGAACCAGGCTGGCTCATTATACCCCTTTCCCACTGTAGAGCAGGACCCAGGCTGGCTCATTATACCCCTTTCCTGCTGTAGATGATGTCACTGCCATCAAACCAACTGCAAGCCGTTTCTCTTGGTTAGCAGCTGGAAGCAGGAACTTAGTGCTTTTACAGCCCTCAGGTATGCAACATCTGAGAGCATAGACACGTGTAGATGTTATGATTTATATCTATTTCTGCCTCACAGAGTGTGGACTCTGCATCCTCAGCTGATTAAAGTCACATTTTGCATCGCACAGCAACGAGTTCTGGCCATTTCCACTCCAATCTTGTCAATTTGGGAAAATAATTGAAATTCAAATCATTAATTTAAAACTCTTCAGAGAACATTATGGGCACTTTTCAATTGATGAATTGTATTGCAATTAATTTCCTAAATTGACTGAACTTGAATGGAATTGACCCCCAAACCTGGTACAGTACACACGCAATTAGACACTTTGATATGCATCGACGCACTTTGTCATATCTTGAAAAGCCATCTTAAATGAACACACACAAGATACCTGACATTCTGCCCGATAACATTTCTACTCAGATGTAAAAATTTTAATTTTTAAAAATTATGAATACGACCAGCGACCTGCATACAGCCGGTATTGTTGCCATGGTGGCATGTACTGTTCCAGCCATATTTACCCACCCAATACCTGATCTTTGGCACATGTATAGCAAGCCCAGTGATGCCCATTTTACCTGTGTACCTGGACCACACCCACTGTGTTCTGCGGTTGACATCGAAATGTTTTTATTGGTCCCGACAAGTCAATGACTGACAGCTCACCGCAGGGTCACCCATTGTGGAGTTCATAAAATTCACTGTCCCAACCTTAAATTCCTCTGTTCCATTCACTCATGGTCTCTCCCCCCACCCCCTGCCCCTTACAGTAGCCTTTGTGATGTCACACTCAGTCTTACAAGGGTTGGTAGAGAGGACTGGAATACAAGGCAGCAACCTTAAGATCCAAAAGACTGGTTGCCATGGTAAGCATGGGCCATCTTCCTTTTGGGCAAATCCAGGCAAAAAGAACTGGGGGGACTCCATTATAATCAAAGTGATCATAACCTAACCCAGGAGGCAATATGGGCGAAGGAGGGGTAATATTAGCACCAATACTAAAAGAGAGTAGCAAATAAAGGCAACACAAAAAATAAAAAAGATGATTGCAATGATGATTTCAACAGTAAGGGTTCATAATGCCCTTTTTCATATATATATATTTTTTTTTAACTAAAAGTACACAGATTATTGTAAAATGTCAGTGAAGCTTTGTGCATGGTGACAAATGTGTTTTTCTTGTATCTCCTGACATCCCTGGTCACATTCGAGTGTATTATTTTTCCTACTTTGCAGTATTTTTCCACTGATACAATGCGTGACAAATACATGGGTTCTAAAAATTGCTATCTTGCCAACACTGAAGAATGGGAGAAAACTCTGAAGAGGTGCCAGCAACAGGTTCTTTTTCATAACATTTTGCTTCTCAGAGACATTTTAAACATTGAACTGGGTGCAAGCAATGTTCAACAAGCTAAAGTAGATCAAGGTGAAAAGGTGCTGTCGAAATAGCTAAATGAAAAACAACAAAAGACTAACAAAGACCACTCTCAGAGTTTAGTTAACGTTAGCTAACTTTTGTGAAGGCTAAATTTTTATTTCTTTCTATTGTTGTATTTTTTAGCATTTTCTTCCCATTTTCAGTTAGGGTAATTTCCGATTCTAGTAAGACTACTTCCCATCTACAACATCCACCACAGTCAGGATGGGTGACCAACAAAAATAAGTGCCAGTACTGACTGTACCCCCAGAACAAGCAGAACAAGGTGGAGGTAAACTTTTAAAACTTAGGGAATGTTGCAATTAAATGCCTTAGTAACTGTACAATCATAAAAACCTAACCTTGTAAAATGCTTCAAAGAAGTTTTGTGGTAGAACTGTAAAAAACAGCTACAAACTAATGAGAGCAGCAAATGAAAACAAGAACGTGGCCCATTTCTTTAAAAAAAAATCACAGGGCATGCCTGACACCTGCACAGTGTGAAATGCATAAAAAATACCGGGTAGGAAAAAATAACGCTATGCTGGAAGGCTGGTCATGTGACTTCTACAGGGGGGACCAGTCATGTGACCACTGTGCAGGAAGTCTAATCATGTGACAAGCCCTGGTCAGTCCTGACCTTCTCATGGTTTTTGGGGTGAATGACTCCTCTTCTTTCTGTTGGCTACTTGGACAGAATGGCTCGGGTAATTTCTTTTTGGCTGCCTGAATGGCTGTTCGCTCTGCCTCCAGGTCAGGCACAAGCTCTGATATTACCAAAAAAAAACAAAAAAACTTAGTGTTATGTAATGTGCTTGTACAAAAGCTAAAAGGTATGTAGGCCATATGCCTATAGGCCATCTTGGAGCATCCTGCGAAACTAGGGCTAAATGTAGCCCTGTGGAGGGGGAATGCATTGTTTGGTGCACTAGGTTGTGCATCACTTGTGGTGCTCCCCCTTCCTCGTTCTCAAGGTTACAGTCTGCACCCTAATCTGACTGCAAGATGACATTGATACACATTCAGTGAGGAATCCAACGACAGTATTACAAGATGAGAACCAAGCTGTTTGGCTCTATTGGTCAAAGAAATCACAACCCTTCAGTTCGACCCAGGCGTCAGTGGCCAGGAATGGTTGTCTGTGGTAGACACGAAGTGGCTGGCTGCACTCACAGGAAGCAGCTGCCTGCACTCACAGGAAGTGGCCAGCTGCACTCACAGGAAGTGACTGGCTGCACTCACAGGATGAGGCTGCCTACACTCACAGGAAGCGGCTGCCTGCACTCACAGGAAGTGGCCGGCTGCACTCACAGGAAGTGGATGGCTGCACTCACAGGAAGCAGCTGCCTGCATTCACAGGAAGTGGCCGGCTGCACTCACAGGAAGTGGCTGCCTGCACTCACAGGAAATATTCTCACTGGAAATGACAGCCTGCACTGACAGGAAGAAGTAGCAGCATGCTCTCTCAGGAAGTGGCAGCCTTTTGGGTGAGGCGGCAGGGTTGGTGGGGGGGGGGGGGGTTTGGGGGTGTGAAGTTTACCTCTCCATCTGCACAGCAGCAAAGAAGCACAGAGCCTGTCTGACCTCATAAGGGGGTAGTCCTGCCATTCCCCCAGTCTGTCAGTCTGTATGTCTGTCTGTCTGTCTGTCTGTCAGTCTGTCTTTGCTCCATAGTCACTGCCCAACAGTCTCCTACAGGCCTGCCCGTCTACTCGGTGAGAGGGCGGGGCCTGACTAGCGAGAGGGCGGGGCATGTCTGGCCATGGCTGCAACAGGGTGGGTGGAGTCCCAGAGGGGGCTCCGGGTGGGCGGGACTCCGACTGGGGGTGCCCCCCTCAGAAGATGCCCTTGGCAATTTTGAGGCCCTTCTGTTTCATGCGTGGGAGGGTGGAGCTGGCCACGTGCTTGGGGCGCTCCGCCTTGGGGAAGCCCCGCCTCTTCAGCACAAAGTCGTAGTTGGCCGAGGAGTTCATGGCGTAGAAGACGTTGGCATTGTCAGGGATCTTCAGCTCTGGGGAAAACAGAGACAGATATGTCACCATGATTATTACTATATTATTATCACTGACATAATTATTTTAAGATGATGATGATGATGACACTGTCCTCCATAGAACATGATGTTAGCCAATGATTGTCAGCACACTGCAGTATGCAAGGCCGGCACACACATGAGGTAGAGGAGGACACTTCATGTGCAGCTCAACAGGCGAACCTTGGGCATCCAATTACAGAGCTGGAAAATCCATGTTCACAAAGAAAAAGTCCTCTCCAGTATTTTGTCCCAGTCACCTGGATTTTTAATTAGCACCACCATTCTTCAGCCAGGAGGTAGAGGAAATTCGTGAAATCGGCTGGCTGAGGTCACGGGTGGAAGAAACACATGGCAGGACCTTTACTTTCTGACCCCTGGACTCTCCACCTCTGCCAAACTGACCAGTGGGGGCTCGCTGGTGCTTACAGAGGCCCTCTGATCCCTGGCCGATGCTAGCATGACCTGTGTGCCACCCTGCGGCCTGCTGGTCACGGTCAGCACTAGCCTGGTCTGGGTCCGATACCAGACTGCGGGGTCCGTGCGTGCAGTGGAGCAGGGCCTCAGACTGACCTTTCTCCTCCGAGATGCGCTGCAGGAGCTCGTAATCCTCCGGCCGCTCGCGGTCCAGGTTGTGTTTGACCATCGCCTTCCGAATCACCGCCGGCGTCTTGTCTTGGCTGGTAACCTGCGGCAACCAAGCAGCCAGCCAATCAGGAGCGAGTCTTCAGAAACGCCTCTACACGCCCTCCTCTTTCTCGTTCCTTTTATTACTGTCTCCCTTCATCTCTCTGTCCTTCTCCGTTCTCTCTCTAACTCTTTCCCTCCATCCCTCCCTCTCCTTTCCTACCCTTCCCCTCTCTCTGCCTCTCTTTCGCTCCTGCCCAACATCTGATCAGTATGCACTTGTACATGCTCTCTCTCTCCCCCCTCTCTCTCTCACACACACACACCATTATGCACTTGTACATGTTCTCTCTCTCTCTCTCCTTCTCTTTCTCACACACACATACACACCAGTATACTGTTGTATATGCTGTCTGTCTTATTCTCTCTCTCACTCTCTCGTGCTCACACACACACACACACACACACACACACACCCATACGCTGTTGCATGTGCTTTCTCTCTCTCTCTCACCAGTATGCTTTTGTACATGTTCCCATTGTCCACGTCCAGGCTGACTCTGATGATGCAGCAGTCGTCCACCTGCTGGTTGTAGAGGGGGAGGGAGAGGGAGGAGTAGCTGGACACGCCCGAAACCGAGCGCTTGTGTGAGCGGGAGGCGGCACCAGAGGCGGAGCCAGGGGCGGGGCCAGGGCTGGAACTGACAGAGGAGGACGACGCGCTGCTTGAACCCGAACCCAACCCAGCCACGTCCAGCGACAACAGCGAGGTGGAATCCCAGAACTGGCCAGTAGAGGGCGACACGCAGAGACCGTTAGCAGTGCTCATTCACTCACCACAGACACAAAGAGTCTGCTCTACCAGCCTCATTACTCAAGGTGATGATGATTTACAATGCATTGCACATATCATGCCATATTATTTATGGGCCCTGGGTGTGGTTTTCTGGCAAATACATATAGGCTAATACCTACAGATCCATAAATATATATGTATATATATTCATATACACATTCTGTACACATACCTCATACACAGCAGAGGCAACAACAAAAACAACAACAGTAATAATTACATCAATAACACTGATCACCACTGATCACACCGTCACCCACAAGAACTGAACGAACTGAAGAACACTGCTCTACACTGCGTGGACATGATGTCCTGTAAAGATGAGGATGAAGAGGATGAGGATGAAACCAGTTTTCAGTGATATAACAGTGAGAGAAAGAGACCAAGGGTAAGAGAAGGACGAATAAATGAGAGAAGGATAGAGAGAGAGAGAGAGAGAGAGAAAGAGAGAGGGATACTGTGGGTGTGAAAGAGAGAGAGAGAGAGAGAGAGGGATACTGTGGGTGTGAAAGAGGGAGAGAGAGAGAGAGAGAGAGAGAGGGAGAGAGAGAGAGAGGGATACTGTGGGAGTGAAAGAGAGAGAGAGAGAGAGAGATACCGTGGGGGCGAGGTCTTGTTCTGGTCCTCCTTTCCCTAAGGCGGAATTGGAATGTTTTACTGTCGGCGTAGACGTCTACAGAAAGGAATCAAGAGCCGCAGTCACCACACACTTAACAGTCGGACCGTACCACTTCCGTGGGCTTAGGGGTGACCATCAGAACCATCAGAACTTTCACACAGAATCCAGGAACATGATTATCAGAAATACATTTTGGGCTGCATTACATTATTACACTGGAATCATTGGGCAGATGCTCTTATCCAGAGCGACACAGTAGTGGAGAACATCAGTGTTACTCTAAGGAAAACAAGAATGCAGTATCACCCAGAAGGCACGGAGGCCCATTTATAAGCCATATATATGCTCTGCCTACCTACTCTGTGCCTAACTACCCAATCACTCAACAGGCACACACCGTAACAATCACAGGACTGACGCTCACTGTCCAATCATACAACAGCCACAAGCTGTGCAGTCACATTACACACTCTATCTTTCATAATCTGACATATATATGTCTCCTTCCCTCTGTTCTCGTGTGACCTCTGACCTCACCTTTTTGTCGTGCGCGTCCGGGGAGTCGGAGACGAAGGTGACGTTGACGTCCTCCACGTCGGAGCTGCTGGAGCCGGCCGAGGTGACGCTGAGCGAGTCGGCGCTGTCCCCGCCCCCTGTGCTCCCCAAACCGCTCAGCAGGAGGCCACAGCGCAGCTGGTCAAACGACTTCGAGTGAGAACTGCCCACGCTGCTGCTGCTCCCAGCCTCCGCTGCAGGCTGCCGGCTGGGGGGGGGGGGGGGGGGGAGAGGAGGAGAGAGGAGAGAGAGAGGGGGAGAGGAGGGGGGGAGAGAGAGAATTTGAGTTTGATTTTGAATGCAATTTGAAATTGAAATGGAGAAGAGGGCGGAGACTCATTCATTCCAGTGAATGATAGGATGAGAGGCAGAAGGGGGTGGAGACTCACTCGCTCCAGCGTTTTATGATGCCTGTGTTCTTCTTGGCCTTCAGAGTGTTACTGGCCGACTCCGAAAGAGGTTCGATGTCACATGACTGGCTGTAGCTATACATAAACACAGAACAACGTGTCAGAGCCTGCGTGTGCATGCCTGTGTGAGTGAGTGAGTAAGTGAGAGTATGTCTGTGTGTGAGTGTACTTTCCATTGAGAGAGTATGTGTGTACATGTGTGTGAGTGAAATGTGCATGCTCATGCATGCATGTGTGTGTGTGTGTGTGTATGTGTGTGCATACGTACACGGATGCGTGTGTGTGTGCGTGTGTGTGTCTGTGTGTGTGTGTGCGCGAGCGCGTGTGTGTTTCTATGCTCACCTCTCTGCCTCTGTGAGTTTCTCCACAGCAGACAGCCACGCCCTGAAGTGTGTGTTCCTGGTGAAGTTGTAGTTGTTACAGGCCAGCTGCAGCAGTTTGATCTGAGCGATAACCTCAAACTCCTACACCAGAGGCAGTACGAGAGAGAGAGAGAGAGAGAGAGAGAGACCCACACCGTTACCTAGGAGATCACCCTCTTCACCCTGGAGACCACCCCATCAGCAGGGACCCCCCTCCCAGCCGCATAGGAGCCTAAACAGCAGGGTGACACATCACCCACAGTGAAGGCCCAAAAGACGGGAGGTCCTGGAAGAACTGGGGTTTGCGGGTTCAAACCCAGACTGGGCACAGTCACAGTGCTGCTGAAACAGCGTGCTAAACCAAAATTGAACTGTTTCACAGAGTAAATATTCAGCTGCGCTAATGGACATTGTGTGTAAAAAAGTGTGTATAAGAGCTGTCCTGAGTGAGTGTGCCTGTGCAGAAAACTAAATACAAGTGTATTCATGCGTTAGATCAAAGAACATGCTGCCTCTTTGATGCTCAGCCCATATGAGAGCACCAGGGGGGAAATCCATCTCACCTTTCTCCTCTTCTCAAAATTGATCAGCCCCACCTGCAACAGAAACAAAAACACAAGGCCATTTGGGGCTTTATCAGGACAGCAAAGCGATACACCTTATCATAGGAAACAAAAAAATAAAACATGCACCAAAACACTTGCAAAACAAACGTGTCAAAATTTAATGGAACAATTCCTTTCACGACAGTGAGTCGTATCACAATGCGCATCAACCAATGTTGCTTTCTCCTGGGGGCGGGGCAGGGGGCGTGGCTTACGTCCAGGTAGTCCTTCATGGCGGTGTCCATCATCACCAGGTCGGTCAGGAAGGTACCCAGGTAGGGGATGGTCCCCTGCATCACACTCTAAGACACAGAGAGGGGGTGTAAGGGGGGGGGGCACCTGTTTAAGTGTACTATATAGAACTGCCACATTACAAGGATAGCAGAACAGTTTGATACACTGTGTCCTGCAATTTATAAATTCCTAAGCGCTGATGGTCATAATGATTATTTCAGGGCCACTGATGGGATTCAGTTGTTCAAAACACTGACTGGGCCAGATCTGCTGGGTTGGCTGCTGAGGGAAGGAATGATTGACGTTTGAGTGGGTGGGGCTTAGGGACAAAAGCTGATAGTGTGAGACTGTTTCAGTGTCTGCGGATAAAAATAGATCAGGGAAAGTGTTCAGGAGCAATGAGATAATGAACTGAAAATCAGGAAACTCTGAGCAACTTCTTTTTTTACTGCCCACATATTACTGTCGGGAGGATAATAATTACATAACCTTCACCCAGTTATTATCCTGCATCTCAAAGCTGCAGTTCCCAAAAAGCACCACAAGTGGGCGCAGTATCCCTTTCCTCGTCCTGAAATGTAACTATACATTGCTAATTCTCTTGTAACCACTAGAACGTGCTGGTGTACCGTTTCTAAATTCCCCACAAAAGCACAAATCAAGTAAATTCAGTTAATTCAGGGGATGATTTGGTGTTGAGGAGATGTCCTGTCTACAGGGGGGTGCATGAGTGATGAGATCAGCCACGGATGGTTGGGGAATTTTGGGAGGAGAGGAGAGTGCACACAGAGAGGGCAAATTGTTGGCCTGTTGATCGGTGCCTGCTGGAACCCGTCCCGCCACAGCCCAAACAGGCCCAATTACACTCATCTGCCTAATCTACACCCCCAAACTGCCACTGCTGTAAGCACGTCAGCCCGTCCCTCCCTCCCTCCCTCCCTCCCTCAGCTGTCCTTTTGCTTTCCCGCTGTTCTCTCTAGTTTATCTCCATCCCTCCCTGAACCCGCAGCCTCTCTCCTCTCGCTGAACTCTACCCATTCCTGTACATTCATTCTCTTTCAGATCACTTTTCACTTTTCCCATCTTGTTCATTGAAATGGCTGGAAATGGCTCCACAAAGCATAGAAGAAAAGAACATCATTAGAGGTCCATAAATCTCTTTTATAACTTATTTTTTGTTATTTCTAATTCATGTCCAAAATCTGTAGATCTCTGTTTCTGTCTCCTTCTCTACCTTCCTGTCTCCTTCTCTCAACCCCCCATTCATTCATTCATCCATTCATTCCTTCTATTCTCTCTCTCTCTCACTCACCAAGTCTCTCTGCTGGTGTCTCTTCTGTGCCCGTTTAGGGTTGATCTCCAGTGTTGCAAATTTCGAGGTCCCCTCCTGCACAAGAGAAGAGCAACAGACCCCAGATCAGCTCCCTGCTATACAGTAACCCTGTCAGTTCTGGTACAGTACAGACCCCAGATCAGGCCAGAGAGTGCTTTTCATCAAGGCAACTGATGCCCCCCACTGAAAGAACAGGGTTCTTATCACTTGCCAGCCATGATGTCACTGGGAATCCCATAGATGCCTCCCCCGCCCCCCATGAAACAGCTCACCCACTGGGTAATCCCTGAAGAATTTTAAGAATGTGTGTTTCTGAGTAAACTTTTCCAGAGTGCAGAATCCAGCTTCCATTCAGTCAGGACCTCTCAACAGCACACCTCCACAACATTAACGGGTAAGGCCTGCACATGTGAACAAGGCTTATGGCTACTACCATAGATATGAACAAGTTTACACGTTGCATGGTAATTTAAATAGAAGGCACATTTCACATGTTGTGCATTACGCTTATGCAGATAAAGATCACGCAGATAATACACTATCGATGGGCATTCCCCAGTCAGAACATTTTGGTCTTTGTTGCCCGTTTTGTGAATCACACATCATGTTTTTTTCTGGCACATGTGATGTTCAGTGGGCACAAAAGCATTGCAATCATTTTGTGGATCACCCTGAGATTTCGCAAGTTCCTACGACTGAAGTCAAAGCAATATAATTCAGCAGAACCCCTGAAGGTTTATTAGGGGGTGGGGAACGATCAAAGACAGTTCTAAAGCAACATGTCGTGTCCTCTAATACAGCACCAGAAACCCCTGTTGCTGACTTCCTGAAGTTAAGAAGCTGAAGAGGACGGAGGGTCTCTGCTACTACTCACTGGCATCACTAAAACATCAAAGAATTCAAGGCTATGGCCCACCACATTATGACATCACAATGATTACTCTGCTGTAGTTGACAAGTGGTTACTTCTGCCGTGGGGTACCTTAATGACATCACAATCATCCGACTGCCCTTATACAGGGCTTCATGACAATCATTAACCCTATAAGGTGTAAGATCACAAATATGTGATTAGAATCTTCTTACCCGAACATTCTAATGCTGATGTAACAATCAGGCTGGTAATTGAAAGCAATGTTCTGAAAAAACACTCTTCAAGTTAATGTTACTTCTGTCATTACTACCTTCTGACCAGGGTAGGTACATGGCATCGCTGCCTTCACCCTTCACTGTGTCACCTGACTTCACTCGTTTCAGTTCAGTATTAATGCATGTAAACTGGCAGAAAAAAATGTTTGTGGTGTTTTTCCCAGTTGCATAGTAGTATACCGTTGTGTATTCGGTATGACTGTATCCTTGTCTTGTGCCTGTATTGCTGTTCACCAAATGCTCCAAGCCAAAGGATGCAAAGCCCTTTGAATTGCACTATATAAAATACAGGTACGCACAATATTATACAGGCAAATACAGGTATACACAATATGATCTATATATATACATATCATACAAACATGTGCAAAAGGACAGACGCTCCCTGGGGAGACCACTGTTCTTCCAGACCTCTGGGCCCGAGGTGTCATAAACAAGCTTAATTAAGGGGGACCCTTCCTGCCTGAATGAGCCGCAATGAGCCCTAACGAGCCCTAACGAGCCTTAACGAGCCTTAACGAGCCTTTATGATGCGCAGTAAACGGCGTACGCCCAGCGTCCCCCAACCCCCCCACCCCCCCACCCCACCCCACAGGTGCGCCGGGGCTCACCTTGATGAGCAGCTCACGGCTCAGGGAGTGGTTGTTCTCGTCGGAGAAGATCTCGGACAGCTCCTGGAAGATGCGCAGGTTCTCCCTGTGTGTGAGAAGCTAGTATTACACCTGGACACACCCCACTCCCCCTCACCTGCACACGCCCCTCTCCCCCTCACCTGGACACGCCCCTCTCCCTATTTATGTGGACACGCCCCTCTCCTCCCTCACCTGGACACGCCCCCCTCTCCCTCTCACCTGGACACGCCCCTCTCCCTATTTATGTGGACACGCCTCACTCCCCCCTCACCTGGACATGCCCCATTCCCCCCTCACCTGGACACGCCCCCCCTCTCCCTCTCACCTGGACACGCCCCCCTCTCCCTCTCACCTGGACACGCCCCCCTCTCCCTCTCACCTGGACACGCCCCACTCCCCCCTCACCTGGACACCTCGTCCCAGGTCCTCTTCAGTCTGTGCACAGGGTTGCACTGCAGGGCTGAGAGGATGGAGCGCAGCGAGGAGAAGTTCTTCAGGATTCTACACTCCTGCAACGCAAGCACCCAATCAGAAACCAGCATCCATTTTCAACACCCAATCAGAAACCAGTAGCCCCCGTCAAAGGCACAATGAGAAACCTGAAGCTTCTAAACACCCAATCAGCAACTTACACCCCCCAAATATCCAATCAGAGACCTGAAACCCTTAACCACCAAAGGATAAACCTACCCACCAAGTAATACCAGCCTTTAAAAGACCAATCAGAGCTGTGCATTCAAACACCACATCAGAAACATGCACCCTCCCTTTAAACACCCAATCAGAAACCACCTTCCACCCTTAAACATCCAATAAGAGACCCCGAGCACTCTGAGCAGGCTGCAGGTCACGCTATCTCGCTGCTCCACAGCGCCTCACCCTGGCCACCTCGATCCAGCGCTCCAGCAGCTTGGCGCGCTGCGCGGGCTTCAGTGCGCGGTCGCTCAGGCAGGTGGCGATGACGCAGTTGGTGACGCAGTTGAATTGGGCCACGGTGGCCCGCACGGTGGGCGCCAGGTGCTCCTTCCCCTTCTTGTCCCGCTGAGACCAGATGTTGCCCAGGCAGTGGTACGGGACCACCTTCTTAAACAGCTCCTGGGGAACAGAGAGCGGACAAATCTGTTGGCTTTTATCATCCACTTATTTGCTTTAGTTTGGTTATTTTGTGTGTGACCCTTTCCATCTATTTGTGTTCCTTTCCCTTATAATCCTCCCCTTAGTCCCCCTCCCCCCTCAAGATGTTCTCTCTTCTACAGTATCTAGAAGCTACAGCTTTTGTAATTGGTGTTCGGTTGGTTCTGGAAAGGTTTAGCCCAGTGGTTCCGAACCCTGTTCCTGGAGATGTACTGTCCTGTAGGTTTTCACTCAAACCTTAACAAAGCACACCTCATTGAACAGTTTGTTCAGCTGCTAATTAGTAGAGTCAGGTCTGCCAAATTAAGGTTGAAATGGAAACCTGCAGGACAGCAGATCTCCAGGAACAGGGTTGGGAACCAACAGAGGCTTGAATTAGAAAGTGACATCACCTCATAATTAGCTCCCTTAGCTTGGGGACCACGGGTCTTTGAATCTGCGGCTAATCTCACAGTGAACCTAACCGTAATACACACACATTTACAATCGCAGAGACACACTCACACACATACACACAGGAACACACACACACACACAGGAACACGCACACACACATGCTCACCGCGTCCATGAGGGTTAACTGCTCGGCCACCAGGGTGGGATCGAAGGCCAGGAAGTCCGGCCGGTCGTCCTCAAACCCGTTCTCCTCTGGCATGGCAAAGGGGCAGGGGGCGTGGTCCAGTGCTGCAGGGGGAGGGGCATGAACAGGCCTCTGAATACGGTGGGTTATGACTTTATGACTACAACCACAGACACCGTGCAAAACGAGAGTTCCTTTAGCCTAACTCCTTAAGACAAGGATAGGTGTGTCTGCTGAAGAGCACAACACACATGATTGGGTGTGATACAGTGTGGCGCACTGTGATTGGGTGTGATACAGTGTGGCGCACTGTGATTGGGTGTGATACAGTGTGGCACACTGTGATTGGGTATGATACAGTGTGGCGCACTGTGATTGGGTGTGATACAGCGTTGCGTGCTGTGATTGGTTGAGATACAGCATGGCGTGCTGTGATTGGGTGTGATGCAGCGTGGTGTGCTGTGATTGGGTGATATACAGTGTGGCGTGCTGTGACTGGCTGAGATACAGCGTGGTGTGCTGTGATTGGTTGAGATGTATCGAGATCGGGGCACAGCATGCCATGATTGGGCGGGGGGCAGGCCTACCCTCCCGCTCCAGGTGGTGGTGGCGCAGGTGGAACTGGGCCAGCAGGTTGCAGGCTCGGCGCTCCAGGTCCGACCCGGGGAAGTTCTGGTGCAGGTAGGCGATGAGCCTCCGCAGGCAGCTGTACTCCGGAGGCTTCCAGAAGTCCTCGGAGTACTGATCCAGCCACGCCCCCAGGATGGACGAGATCGCACTGGGAGACGATAACGACAATAGTAGTCGATTTCTGTGGAGGCTGTTTGCTGAACTTGAGAAATGTAGCTGGTCTGGACTGAGGTGCATAAAAATCTCTTGATGTACAGGTATACAGGTAAGCAGGTGTACAGGTGAGCAGATAGAAAGGTGAGCAGGTGTACAGGAGAGCAGATGGACAGGTGAGCAGATAGAAAGGTGAGCAGGTGCACAGGTGTGCACGTGAATAGGATACTCACTTCTTCAGCTCAGTGCGATCATCGTGTGTCAGTCTGGGGCCCTCAGTGCTGGACAGGTGCTGCAGCTTGGCATACCTGCAGGACAGAGAGACAATCAATCAATCAATCAACCAAACATTAAATCTACACTTCCTCGGTGACACATGTTATTTTAATGAGTTACAGGAATAATTAGTCATTTTTTCTTCAAAAGGGGGCGCTAGTTTTAAATGTGTGAAAACTTCAGAGCAATGTTGCATTCCACATGAGATACTAAGAAACGTTTATGTTGCTTTTGATTTTGGACGGTTGATTGTCCTACTGATCAATCACTTGATCCACATGATTGTGTCCATGCTCGATTGTGACATAACCAATCAGCTAATTGCATTTTACCCAAATAAACCACAGAGAAACACTAATGCGAATGATTGACTGGACCAGGAGCCAACCCTGGCCCTGGCCTCGCCCTCTAGCCCCGCCCCAAGCCTAAAACCACCCCTAGCCTCACCTGTTGAGCAGCAGGTCCAGCACCTGCTTGGTGGTGGCGAAGGAGCGGTAGGTGCAGAGGAAGATGGTGACGTAGGTGGAGTCGTTCCCGCGGAAGGCGGACAGCATATACTCCACCAGCTTCTCCAGCGTCCCCGCCTTGATGGTGCGCACCTTGCAGGTCTCGTACAGGCTGAGGGCGGAGTCCGACTCCGCCCCCAGCCAGCGCTGCCCCTTGCTGGCCGCCGCGTAGCGGTGCAGCTGCACCCGCCGCAGGGTGATGGTGTAGACCGCCCCCTCCTCCACCTCCTCGCCGATCTCCTGCGTCGAGCTCTGAGCGAGAGAGACACGGGGGGGGGGGGGGGAGTGGGAGGTGAGACGATGAGGAGACACACAGGAGACCCACGGAGAGAAACCGTACACTAGACAGGGAAACAGAACTGATGCTAACACTCATTTGCATCAAAGGGTCTCAGAAATACTCCTCTCTGCATTGCCGATGAACTGTTGAACATTGAAACCATCAGTACTACTGTGGAGAGAGGCCAAGGCTTCAAATGGGAAATCTCTGATTCAGTTTCAGGACTGAACCTTAAACCAAACCCTGGCTGTTTGCTCCACACAGTGTATGTGGTGTGAATTTCAAGTACACACTGAACACATTTCACACATTTGAAAGCCTACATTTTGCTGGCGCCATGGTGACATTCCACGTTCTCCGGAAAACATTAATTGATCCCCCTCCCCCATTAAAAATATCTCACTTGTGATTCCTGGTTGGTGAGTATTGTCATCATCAGTGGTTGCATTACATAAAAGTGGCAACACCCTGACAACATACATGAAGCAGATGAAGCAGTGCCTCAATGAAGCAGTGCCTCAATGAAGCAGAGCCTCCACCAGGGATTTGAACCCATGACATTCTGGTTTTAAGGTCTCATGGCCTAAACACTGCTGCACAGCACTACTCTACCGGTACTAACAGCCACTGCTACATCACAGCATCCACCCAGTTTGAGTGAGCAAACCTGAACCCCAGAGAGAGAGAGCTAAGAAAGAGAGGTGAAACACATTCCTGGCGTGAGGGAGGGGGTGGGGGGGGGGGGGGTGGGGGGCAGCTGTGTGGACCAGAGGTGTGGACTCGTCTGGCCAGAGGGGGGTATTGGGACAGAATCTCAGACAGAGCTCACACGGGGGGGTCGCAGACAGAAGCACACAAATGCCCACCAGCGGGCAATACAAGAATCAACCAATCACAGGGCTCCCCAGCTGACCGCAGGAGGATTGTGGGTAATAAAAAGAGATACAGATGTTGGGGTGGGACTGTGGATGCTGCCAGGCCTCCAGGCTCTGGCCATAGACAGAACCCCCCCCCCCCACTGTACCCCCAATAAGGCCGAAATCCTACTGGAATCCGCCCAGACTAGGGGGGGTCAGAAAAGGTTCAGCCAGAGAAAAACAGGGAAATTAAAAACAGACAGAATGGTGCCATTTGGTGGGTGTATATGTGTGTATGAGACAGCGAACGTGCGTGGGAGTGTGTACATGTGCATATGACAGAGAGAGTGGGTGTATGTGTGTGTCTGGGGGTTTGTGTGTGTGTGTGGGTGTATGTGTGTGGGTGTTTGTGTGTGTGTGTGTGAGTGTGTGTGTAGGTGTATACGTGTTAAGACAGTTTCCACGGTCAGATCAGCTGCCTCATGCAACAACACTATGCTCTGGAGTCAAGTGTGAGTGAATAAGGTTCTCTCTCTCTCTCCATATGTTAACATCGCCCGCCGTCCCCTCCTATCCTGTGTTTTCTGTTTTTGGGGTAAAGGTGTACAGATGCAGTCCAGGGGTTTCCAAAACTGCTGCGATCCCGATTGTACCCCGAGTGGACATTTCAGTCTACCTGCAAAGGCCATTCTTCCTTTCCAATGTTCACACAGCACACTCTTCACACTTACAGAAACACGCTAAACACACAGCGTGAAAAAACTAGAATCATCCCACATACAAGTGAACAGACACGGGCTCGCAGCAGTGTTATTCCAGCCCTCTGTAGCTGAGCAGCTGAGGCATTAATCACATGGAAACAAACCCTAGCTACAGTACATTTATCGCAAGTGTTTGAAAGGGTGACGCAAACATACGTGTGGAGACACAAACACAGGCGTGGAGACACAAGCAAATGTAATATGAGACGCACAAACACACAAGCTCCATATCCACCCCCCCTCCCCCCAACTCACTCTCCGTGCCCCCCTACCCCAGTGAGACAAGTAGACAAGATGAGCTCCAATGCACAGAGGAATTGTGGGTAATGAGCTGGCACGCTTGGTTTCCGGGGAAAGCGGAGGGGCATGTGGGGTTGTGTGGCAGGAGACAGCTCCCTCAAAAGGGGGGGTCTGTAACAGGCTGGTTTCTGGGGGGGGGGGGGTGGGGTGGGGTGGGGAGAGGGTAACGTCTTCGTTTCTCTGGCTCTTGGACTCTAAGCAGGGCGCTCTCTGGAATTCTGGGGAGCAGGGCGGTGGGGGGGGAGGGGGTGTTAGGGTCTGGGGAGGTTTCAGCACTGCCCAATCACAGTGCTCAAACACAGGGCAGACAGCCTGGGGTCTGATTCTGAAAACAGCTGGAAAAAAGGAGAGAGCGTAGGACAGAGGGAGAGAGGGAGTGAGAGAAAGAGGGATAGAGGGAGAGAGGGAGTGAGAGAAAGAGAGATAGAGGAAGAGGGAGTGAGGGAAAGAGGGATAGAGAGAGTGAATAACAGTCCACCCCCAGGCTGAACTCGCAGTTCATCACAAACGCAGCCCAACTCAGCACTGACTGTTTCACAAACACACAGCACAGCACCCCGGCTGTTTCATGAGAGAGAGGGCGAGGAACGCAGAGCTTCGGACAGAGGGGCACAGGGACTGCTGTCACTGTGGGACCAAAGTCCACCTGTCCCCCACAGCAGACAGGAAGTAAACACAACCCCAGTGCTGAAGTGAAGTGTGGACTTAAAGGTACACTCGGCAGGATTTTTACCTTGAAAATATTATGAATATTATGGATATTTTTTTACTGATGGAGTTCAGGTTATGCACCTTGTTTAAGGTTAAAACAGCAGTGTACAGGGCTCTTACAGTGCTCCCATTTTAGTTGCATTTGCTCCCGAAAACTGATGTGTGGTGACTGGAAAAATAATTTCGGTTATAGCTGGGACGCATTAGTGTGTACCGAAACTTTTCGACTTGGAAAAACTGTCAGCATACAGCCCTCTGAGGTACAGGCCCAGTTTCCTGACGACTACAGCACCCTGTCTCCCTGGTCTCTGTCTCTCACAATGAGACCGAGGGCAATGCCAGTGCCGTTGCCCAGGCGACGGGCGGCAGGCAGGTGCCAGTGAGATCGGGCTGCTCCGTTCCTCAGAAACCAGCGAGTCAGAGACCGAGAGAGGGGTTTAAGGAGCACAGCCAGGGGTCTTTGTGCAGCTCACTCCCTCAACCCCCTCCCTGATGTCCCAGCATGCACTTCTGATCACTCTGAGGGGGGGGGGCTGTCTGGCCCAGTCTGTGGGTCCAAGCCTGGAGCTCTGCAGCAGAAAAAGTTCCGGAACGCTGTCTCATGCCAAGATTCCAGAGAGTCACTGCACACACAAACATGCATGCACACACACACACACACACACACACACACCCCCCTAAGGTTATGGGATTGGGTGGGGGGAGACAGAGTGATTTTCCAGGTTTCTGTCTGGAGCATTTACGGGACACATCTGCTTTAGTCGGAATTAGCAGGAATACAAAAAAACACAACACTGCACAGCTGCCTCTATAAGGGTCAAAGGGCAGAGGGGTGGGGCCAGTGGGGCGGGCCCCACCCCTCCACAAGACGGAGCCATGAAAGATAATGAGGCAATGAGATGCGATCTAACACAACCGATCAAATGAACAGAATCCAAACCACCATGAAGTCACCACTACCACTGTAAGAGACCTTGGCATGTGGGCCACCCACTCACACACCCCCCACCCACACTCTCTCTCTTTCTCTCTCTCCTTTCTTGGAACACAAATGAGAATTGCTGCTTGTAGATGTGTTCATTTTACTAAACGGGACGGGGGCGGAATATCATGCACTCCCAGCACCCCTCCCGAGACCAGCTCCCAGCAGCCCCTGCTCCGTCTCACAAGGACATTCTGGAACCTCACTCCTGTTTCTGTGATGAGTGATATCATAGCGCACCATGCATGGTAGGAGGAGTGATGTGAATGTGCTGTAAAATAAATATGTTGTTTATATTTCTGTCTGGGCATTGTTTAGATGTTTAACCTTTTCCTCGGAACACTGGAGCTTTGTCCGTGGTTCACCCTGGAACCGGAATGTTGACGCTGCTGCATTCTAGAACAGTCTTCACTGAGAGAACACATTCTGCAGAGAAAGCAGGGAACCCTGAAGCAAGAAGGGAGATCAGTCTTAATTAGCTAACTGGATTACAGGAGCGAGGATTTAGATTTTGGGAGAAGGGAGATGGAGAGGGGTGCGGGGCTCGGTGTGGGGAGGGGGGAGATGGAGAGGGGTGCGGGGCTCGGTGTGGGGAGGGGGGAGATGGAGAGGGGTGCGGGGCTCGGTGTGGGGAGGGGGGAGATGGAGAGGGGTGCGGGGCTCGGTGTGGGGAGGGGGGAGATGGAGAGGGGTGCGGGGTTCGGTGTGGGGAGGGGGGAGACGTGGCCCCTTTTTTCCCTGGGCCTGCCCGTCGTCTCTGGACCGTGTCAATCGCTCCACAGACCGAGCGTGACCGTGACAGAGCGCCGGCTGGCTCTCCACCGACCGCCGTAATTCCAGCTCAAACACGACGACACCCGCTATCAGCAGGGTCAGGCTTCCAGCGTGAGAAGGAGAGCTAAACCCCGAAGATTCCTGGAGGATAATTACAACACACACCCCAAAGGGAACTGCCAAGAAGCTCTAAAACTGGGGAAGTACCCTACAACTCACACAGGAACGCACTGCCTTCTGGCATCGGGCTGAATTCCAAAAGCGGCACTGTGCAAATCAGCCTCCGGACAGCGTAGCCAGCCTGTGGAGCGCCGCTGCTCCGCGGTGTACAGACTTCTCAAGCAGCACTCCAGCGGTGCGACAGCCAGACCCATGTCCTCAACACAAAACAGCTGCGTAGGAAATGTGTAACCAAACACTGGCCACTGCAGAGTATAAAAGCCATCTGTTCGCCTATCAGTCTCACGGGAACCTCTTACATAAGAGATTCACTGACTCTTACTCACAATTATGCGCTGAAAGCAATCAATCTGCAAACAAGGACACCTGATCTCAGCCATTGAGCACAGCCAACGCACTGTCCTTGACGGAATAAAGCCGACACCCTTGCAGAGAGCAACTGACATGACATGACATAACTGGCATAACGTTTTTCAAAATGCTATGCCAGTGTTCTAGAACGCTGTTGCTTTCAGTTGCCAGTAGTGATTGTCACATCAGCATTAGAATGTTCAGTGAAGAACCTTCTAATCACATGTTTGTGATCTAACACCTTAAAGGGTTAAAGAAGAAGAGTCGTTTTTCCCAAATACAAAAACAGTGAGAGAGAGAGAGAGAGAGAGAGACGGAGAGAGCGAGAGAGAGAGCAGTATCACCAGGTTTCTCTTACAGTGAGAGGAGGAATTGGAGCCTGCCCGCCTTTTTAGCACAAAACTCAGGAGTATAAAAGCGGGGGTTGGATTTCCCCCTGTGGGACTCAGACAGACGTATCCTGGGTGGAGTCTCGGGAGCCTGGCCTGGGGCGGCAGGGTCAGAACGGGGTAAGGATCAGGGGCGGGGCCAACGCTCCAAAGCAACATTATTTTAGGAAGGGGCTAAACGAAAAATGGCCCTAGGAAGATGAACCGGAGCCTTCCTCCTTGTGCTCCCTAACCGAGCTGGCGAACTGCAGTCCAGATCATTGCATCACACAAAATAACCGCTCAATGCCACGGCAAGCCCTGCAATGGCTACCCGCCCATCACCCCAGTGAAGGCTGACATTTGGGGCTTTGCAATGGGATGAGCCAATTCTCAGACTTTGGTATAATAATTACTCAAAAAAGCTTTAACCCTTGAGATGCTGGTAACATTTCTACTGATTCCTGGCAGTTTTAAAGCAATGCATTTGTTGAAGATGCATCAATTTGGAACAATCCTGCTTCAACAGTAGAAAGACAGTACATTCAGTGCTGTGGACATGGAGCAGAGTATCTGGTGTGTCTGTGGAATCTTTGCTGGAGGTCAGAGAGGTGTGCTGGAGAGGGAACGCTATGGTTCACAGCATGGTGATGCAGCTGGGCCTGCTCTTTGGGTTGCCACGTGCATCCGACCCGTCGCTCCAGGGGGAGGTTAGAGTCAGGCGTTCCCACAAGAGACTCAAACTCCTGCCACAGGCTGATTCATTCAGCAGATCCTGTTACTGCACTGGAATGAACAGCAGGAGAGCACAGGGGCCATTCCATCCACACTGACACACAGCGTCACTCCGACTGGCTGTCTGGCAATTCAAGCAGATGGCAGATGGGGCTGGTCCATTTTTGGGCCCTGATCCCGGTCCAAAGGATCTCCCTTGTCTGGTTCATGACTGCAAATATCCTGTCCGCCCCTTCTGGGTGGACCGGTTAAGATGCAAAAATGTCACGCCAAAAAACTAATTATGCCTTTAAAGCTAAGGCATTTTAAATAGTGTTTAGTATTTCTTAAACCTTGGTTTAAATTGCATCTGACTCGATTAAGTTATGAACGCAACGTGTAATGACTACTGACATGTCAAAGCCGTTTGAAGTAAAATTTCATAGCGCAAGGCAAAATATAACGAGTCAATGAACAAAATCCAAAAACTGTTACATTTATACCGACACTCCCCGAAATTTTACTCCAATACAGTACATTTAGCCTATCCCTACTGGAATCATATAAATTCATCTTAACACTGAATTAACACCAAGCATAGGCTATACTCTGCGCACTTCGGCTATTATTAGGAAAGACAAATGTGTTCTGTGAAGAGCAGCGCCAACGTGCGTTTCACCCACTTGGCAGCTGTAAATTCACAATGATAAAATCCTATACGCTTTGGGATTTAATCGCTGATTTACAGGTGCTTCTTGGCCAGAGTTGTATTTCGCTTCCAAAGCGAGCTTGTATAGTGAATCACAACGGAGAAAACAAGCCACTCACCCCTCCCTCTCTGTTTGACAGTAATATGAAGATGACAGCTGTGTGGGTCCTCTGGTGGTTATTATCGGCCTTACTCTTCTATGTAACACGCTAAACAAACATGCAAGCGCGTAATTCTTACTTTAAAAGGCGTGTGGAATATCACAAATATCCCACTAAACGTATCGCCAATTATAAGAGAACAAATCAATATTTTGGAATTATGCAAATGTATTGGCAATGGTTCGGACACATTCCTTCATGCAATTTCTACGGTATAATTGCTGTTATATCGATTGTTTATGTAGATGTGAATTATCTTCAATCTCACTAAGCACTACTCGTGTCAAAAACGTTAAATACAAAGCAATACATTTTGTACAGAAAAGCTAAATGTTACCTTAATGATCTGTAGATCTCTGGTCATATCAACAAATGTTAACAAGCTCACCGCCGCCTGTTCTGCCTAATTCCCCATACAGCCACGAGCCAAGAGTCTTTACCGCAACTGTGCCTCACCTCTGAATGGGGAAGGTCCGGGTCCAGCTGCGTGACGCTGTTCAGCACGACTGGACTGGTGTCCCCCGCTACCTCAAGCTTCACAGCGTCCCAGATGCTGCGTATCCGCCAAGCGCTGGCGTCGAACATCCCATCCGCGGAGCCGGGTTTGACGCTCTGCGCGTCGAAATGCATTCCAATAATAAATACCATTGGTGCAAGCGATGGCGTTCACAGCCGCACAGGCAGGGGGGAATGACACTGCGGCATACTCTCTGCGCGTTGGAACCGGCAAAAGGCGTCTTTGTCGACCCCTTTCCTTGCTGATTAAATGGATAACCGCACAAAAAAGGTCACAAATGACACCAAAGCGCTTCGATGATCGCCTCTCTCTCCCGCGCGCTCGTGTCTGTGTACCGTTGCTCTGCAGCGGCGAGACAGTGTCTAATCAAGCCCTCCCCTCATTAGCATAATAGCTGCCCACCTCTCCAGAATCATGATGTCACTTTCACAGAAATATGAGGAAAAATAAAAAGCTCCAAATTGTGCGGAACACCGCGGTTTCATTAATAACCGGAGATTACTGCCACTCAGTAAATGCGGTCTCGAAGTCAGACTCCAAATTGCCTTCTCAAATAAATTAATTAAAAAATTCGAATGGTTATCATATTGCCGATCAAGTTTTACTTGTTGCGCGGAAAGAATATTTTATGAAAAAAAAAAAAATCTGCGGTGATTTCTATTGGTCTGACTGAAAGTATGCATTTCGTAAGATACTTACGTGTCCGCACAAACCTCCTTGGTCCGCACAATAAAATAACTAATAATAATTAAACTGTACACCGAGTTAATATGAGTCCAATAAGGAACACATGTACGCTGTAACGGTTGATTTAACTCAGAACATTTTACTGCGCACGATATCAATGTCACACCCAGACAAGAACAGCTCCAGGAATAATAAATACAGCAAAACCACTTTATGAAGGTGATTTAATCACCTATAATATCTCAATGGGATATAGTGACTGTGACAGCCGTCTAAAATTTCGATCTTGGCACTTACTACAGTTGAAAGCAACAGCTTCCACTTGGACGAGGACATAAAACTGAAAGACAGGTACCTCCATTAAGCGTCTCTCTCACTGCCCCCTCCCCTTCTTTTCCCTCCCTCCCTCCCTCTCTCCCCCTCTCTCCCCCTTCACTCCTCCATGGTGCTTTGGCCCTCCGTGCACATCTGGTTTGTATTGTGAGGGGGCTGAGCCGCCCCTCTCATTGCCAGTTAACGTCAGCGGCGATATCCGCAGGGATTCGGAGCAACACAATAAGAGAGACAAGGAACGGGGCTGCAATGTGTGTGTGTGTGTGTATGAGAGTGTATGTGTGTGAGAGAGTGTGTGTGTGTGTTTGTGTGTGAGTCATGAGTGTGTGTGAGTGTGTGTGTGTGTGTGAGAGAGTGAGTGTGTGAGTGTGATTGTGTGTGTGAGAGAGAGAGTGTGTGCGTGTGTGTGTGTGTGAGTCGTGAGTGTGTGTATGAGAGAGAGAGAGTGTGTGTGTGTGTGTGTGTGAGAGAGAGTGTGTGTGTGTGTGTGTGTGTGTGTGTGAGTCGTGAGTGTGTGCGTGTGTGTGTGTGTGTGTGAATCATGAGTGTGTGTGTGTGTGTGGTCCTCTCCCTGATAAATGCCCTCAGTGGTGACAGAGGGCAGTGCTGCAGTGCATTTTCCCCAACTGTCCTCATCAGTCTGCAGACACTTGAGGAACACGCCCTCGATATGTCCCCCTCACTTACAGCCTGGAGCTGCATGATCCCCTGCCTCCCCCTGAGGTCAAAGCGGGGTGCCTACACCCCCAGACTCAGCAGACACGCCCAACATTACCCACAATCCCCCCACCCCCCCTCCAGCAGTTCAGATCCTGTCAAAGCCAGGTCACCCCTGAGCATCCATCACACAGTGACCTCCGAACCAATGCACCCCACACTTAACAGGGCCTCTAAGGGCGGCTGAGGGTATTATGGGAACCCTGTAAGTTTAAAGGGGTGCTTTGAAGATAAGGACCTGGGGGATGTACAGTGAAATGAGCCACAGCTCTCCAAGCAGGGCGATCCTGTGGCTCAGACCTGACGGGGGAAACACAGGGGGTGTATTGTGATGCTCATTCTCGGAATGTAATCCGAATATCACTGCTGAGCACATCGTGCTGTCGCAATGCACTGTGGGTAGGACAGATGCAGCGGGCCACCCGCCCCCGCAGATATTATACTGGTTATGTAACCCTGACTGTGGGCGCAGGGGAGGGAGCTGCAGCACTCAACACTCCCTGATATTACACACTCTGGGTTAGTACGCAGTCCCCAGTTATTACACACTCTGGGTTAGTACGCACTCCTCTGTTATTACACACTCTGGGTTAGTACGCACTCCTCTGTTATTACACACTCTGGGTTAGTACGCACTCCTCTGTTATTACACACTCTGGGTTAGTACGCACTCCTCTGTTATTACACACTCTGGGTTAGTACGCACTCCTCTGTTATTACACACTCTGGGTTAGTACGCACTCCTCTGTTATTACACACTCTGGGTTAGTACGCACTCCTCTGTTATTACACACTCTGGGTTAGTACGCACTCCTCTGTTATTACACACTCTGGGTTAGTACGCACTCCTCTGTTATTACACACTCTGGGTTAGTACGCACTCCTCTGTTATTACACACTCTGGGTTAGTACGCACTCCTCTGTTATTACACACTCTGGGTTAGTACGCACTCCTCTCTTATTACACACTCTGCGTTAGTACGCAGTCCCCAGTTATTACACGCTCTGGGTAATTATGTGCTATTATTACAGGACCACTCCAGGCGATAGATACCTGCAGGCTGGGTCAGCGGATTAAAATGAAACCTGGAGAGACAGGTTCCCCGTCTCCAGCCCCTCATTACTGCAGGAACGCCGGGCTTCTCCAGGGGTCTGGAGACGGGGCTCATTAGCGGAAGCTTAATTAATATGGGGACGGCGTGTAACTGAGGGCCCAGGATAACTTGCGCTGGCTGACTGGTCCTCTTCCGCCCGCCCCCGCCACCCCCAACACAGCCTCCCCCCGCTTACGGTGCCACCCACAGAATGGCAATAATGCAAAGATACACAATTTATTTAAAAAATGGGCAACAAACACACCGCACATTCAAACTCGGTGCCTGCAGCAGACCCGTTTTTGGCCAACAACGCCACTCGTTCCCTTATCAGCGCTCAGGGTGATAAATGGCAGCAGAAGAGAAGGTGCCTGCCCACCCGCCATCGCTTATTACAGTGGGCTCGTTTATCTCTGCATGAAACAGAACAGTCCCTCAGATCACCAGATAAATCCACCAGAAAACAGCCTTGAATGTAAAGTTCTTACACTGCATTCAGTTTAGATATATCCAATACTTGCATCTTCATGATTATTTTGTCCATGTAAATGTTATTGTAGTCCAAAATGCCGCTGCTCGTATTCAACCGAAAGCTGTTCGCTTGGTCAGGCGCCATTTTCAACTCAAACCAACAAATGCCCGCTCAGAACATGGCCTGCATATCTGACCATCCAATGCTCTTTTTACAGGAGTCCTTTGCGTATCTGTAACAACGATAGGTTCATTTTTAAGCCAATCAAGTTATCAGACAAATTGGACAAGACTATAACCTTTCAAATGAGCGCTCATTGGGGTCAGTGGGTCCAGCCATTCGTAAGTAATCTAAGTGTGTATATCTCCTTAGTTATGATACATTTGGTACATTGGTGCCCTTCAAAAATGCTGCAATGTCTCGGCTGTGTGTTGCCACAGTGTTATAAGGCTTTATTTAAGAGGCGCGCAGACCAGGTGGAAATCCCCTTTCTAACTGCTTGGGGTTAAAGGGTTAATGAATGACACAAATTTATCTAAATTCAATCAAACAGATGAATCTTCACCCCAAATCCTTTAAACTCTGAATGCTTCAGCGAGGACACGTCATCTTTCAGAGACTCAGATGAACTGCTCAGATTGGGACAGGAACTCACAGATTCAGAACTCATTCCGAATCAGGACTCACTCACGCACACACAATTTTACAGCCCGACCCTGAACCCAGACAGAGAGGATTCGTGCCGAACTGTTCCCACGTAGCGGCGGTGAGTGATGCGTGTTCCGCCCACGGCGATCACTCAGAACCGCGTGTGGAGGTGTGGAGGTTCCACAGAACGCGCTCAGAACAAGTAGGCGCGTTACGTATGCACACGAAACAGCATTCTCCCTTTCACACTTTCCGGTTTTTTTACACACACCCCTCTCCATTGCACACATGCACTTTCACATGTCTCTCTGTGCTCTGGGTATCTCTGTGCTCAGTGCTCTGAGCTTGCAGTAACTGTGAGGATATTAATATTCATGAAGAGGCGGGACTGGTGTCTTTTCACCTCTGATAAGCAGCTTACTAGCCCACGCTACACTACACACAATATCTCATCTACAGCAGTCACCACACATAACCTGTGTGTGTCTTTGTGTGTGCGAGGGTACACCTACCTTTCACACACACGCTCACACACGCACACGCACGCACGCACGCACGCACGCACGCACGCACGCACGCACGCACGCACGCACGCACGCACACACACACACATACACACACACAGCAGCTGAAGAACACAGTCTCTCAGCACAGGTACCGCTCAGCCCACAGCAGAACAGCCCCCCCCCCCCCAGCCGTAAACAGGCCTGTCAGAGCTCCCAGCTCTCAGGCTGGGCATCGTACATTAGCACATAAATCACCTGACTCACAAAAGCGCCCTTTAACAGAGCCAGACAGACCCCCAATCACCCTCTCTCTCCCTCTGACGCTTCCAGCCTCATTTCAGACTCAAATATCACTATTCCCATAGCAACCAGTGGGCCCCAGTGCATGACATCATACCTGCTGCTCGGGCGAGCAGGTTTTCCTTCATGAAGAGCAGCACAAGAGGAGCTGCTCCTGCAGCTGCTGCTCTGCTCCAGCACTAATACAGGACCAAGCAGACCTGTCTTTCTCTCATTAGACAGTGTAACACTAATACAGGGCCAAGCAGACCTGTCTTTCTCTCTACAGTGTAAAACTAATACAGGACCAAGCAGACCTGTCTTTCTCTCTGCAGTGTAATACTAATACAGGACCAAGCAGACCTGTCTTTCTCTCTACAGTGTAATACTAATACAGGACCAAGCAGACCTGTCTTTCTCTCTATAGTGTAATACTAATACAGGACCAAGCAGACCTGTTTTTCCCTCTACAGTGTAATACTAATACAGGACCAAGCAGACCTGTCTTTCTCTCTATAGTGTAATACTAATACAGGACCAAGCAGACCTGTCTTTCTCTCTACAGTGTAATACTAATACAGGACCAAGCAGACGTGTCTTTCTCTCTGCAGTGTAATACTAATACAGGACCAAGCAGACCTGTCTTTCTCTCTATAGTGTAATACTAATACAGGACCAAGCAGACCTGTCTTTCTCTCTACAGTGTAATACTAATACAGGACCAAGCAGACGTGTCTTTCTCTCTACAGTGTAATACGAATACAGGACCAAGCAGACCTGTCTTTCTCTCTATAGTGTAATACTAATACAGGACCAAGCAGACCTGTCTTTCTCTCTACAGTGTAATACTAATACAGGACCAAGCAGACCTGTCTTTCTCTCTACAGTGTAATACTAATACAGGACCAAGCAGACCTGTCTTTCTCTCTGCAGTGTAATACTAATACAGGACCAAGCAGACCTGTCTTTCTCTCTATAGTGTAATACTAATACAGGACCAAGCAGACCTGTCTTTCTCTCTACAGTGTAATACTAATACAGGACCAAGCAGACGTGTCTTTCTCTCTGCAGTGTAATACTAATACAGGACCAAGCAGACCTGTCTTTCTCTCTATAGTGTAATACTAATACAGGACCAAGCAGACCTGTCTTTCTCTCTACAGTGTAATACTAATACAGGACCAAGCAGACCTGTCTTTCTCTCTACAGTGTAATACTAATACAGGACCAAGCAGACCTGTCTTTCTCTCTTTAGACAGTGTAACATACAGGACCAAGCAGACCTGTCTTCCTCTCTTTAGACAGTGTAACATACAGGACCAAGCAGACCTGTCTTTCTCTCTTTAGACAGTGTAACACTAAGGATTATTTTGACGGCCAGTCAAGGATTTTCCACTTTTTGGCCGTTGGTGTAGTCTTCTACATATGGTAGACTTTGACACATCTACACCCGGGTTTTTGACGGCCAAAATGTGGAAAATCCTTGACTGGCCGAGTCAATCAACAGATCCGAATCCAATTGAACATGCATTTTACATGCTGAAGAGGAGACTGAAGGCAAAAAGTCCCCAAAACAAGCAGGAACTGAAAATGGCTGCAGTACAGGCCTGGCAGAGCATCACCAGGGAAGATACCCAGCGTCTGGTGACGTCTATGCGTCGCAGACTTCAAACAGTCATTGGATGCAAAGGATATGCGACCAAATATTTAAAATGATTACTTTATTCTACATTGTGTTAAACTGTCCAATATTTTTGATGCCCGAAAATGGAGGGGACACAAAAAGGTGCTGTCATTTCTAAACGGTTCATCCGATATGGATGAAAATACCCTCAAATTAAAGCTGACAGTCTGCACTTCAACCGCATTGTCATTGTATCCTTTCAAACTCAAAGTGCTAGAGTACAGAACCAAAATAACAAAAAATGTGTCACTGTCCAATGAATTATGGTGCTCACTGTACATAATATCTGTCTATGTCCTCTGCTATTTCATCAGAAAGTTAGGAAAGAGCTGACGAGTAATATCCGCTAGCAAAGATCAAAAGGCAATCACCTAAACTAATCCAGCTGCATTGACTTTTGTAATTACACCATAT
>NC_049214.1:28916288-28946288 GCF_013347855.1 Anguilla anguilla
TGTGCGTGTGTGTGTGTGTGTGCGCGTGTGTGTGTGTGTGTATGTGTGACAGAGAGGGCGAGTGCTGACACATTGGCTTAAATGAGAAGGCCGTGTTCAGTGGAACAGCAGATAAAATAGAGGTCACTGAGAGAGATAAAATAAAACAACATCAGCATGTTTATTATCACACAGCAATACAAACATGCGCAAATAACATTTAACATGTACAACAGATAGAGCAATATAACTCTCAGTCTGCGCTGTGATGCAGCCAATCACATTGCACATACTCAGACAAACCCCCTCCTCACCCAGGACTGCGTCCAATAAGCTCGCAGATTCCACCTCCCACAGCACATCTCTCCCGTCACCAGATGTCTGTATCCACAACATGTCAAGCAGCACACACACATACGCACACACGCGCACACACACACACAGCTTGTTTTAACTGCGTGGTTCTGATTGGCCTTGCGCCCTCCCTGTGACCTTTGTCCTGGGCCGTCTTATTGGTCAATGGGTCCCGCCACACGCGGTGTGACACGTTTCACTTGAGTCACTTTGGAAACAGGAACTGGTTTGGCTACGTTTCCTCTTCCACAGTGAAATAGCATCTCAATCCCAGCACCTGCTTTTAGCCGCAAACAATCTCTGAGCTCAGCCAAGGAAGTCAGGGTCACTCTCGTCACACAGCCATCTTGGCATTCTGCACACCCATCATCAGGAGAGAACACCCTCACACGCAAAACCTGTGCATCAAAACATGTCTGTAGTGCAGTGTGCAGCAGCGGTAGCAAATGCGCAACCCTTGAGCCTGACATTAACCACATGTAGGACATTAACCTGTCTGTCTGTCTGTCTGACTGTCAGTCAGTGTGTCTGTCTGTGCATTCCCAACACAGCTCTTCAGCCCACCTACAGGCAGCACTGATACAGGACACAGGCCAGAGTGAAAGGAAAGTGAGTAAAGAAGAGAAAGATGGAAGCAAAAGAGAAAGGGAGACAGGTTAAGAGAAGGGAAGAGAGAGAGAGGGCGAGGGGGGCGGGGGGAGAGAAACAGGGGAATGCACAGAGCTGGACGGACAGCTTCCTGAGTGTTTGGGCTGAAATGTAACAGGAAGCAGGCATGGCCACAGGGCTGCATGCCCAGAGATAGCTCAGATCTACCTCCTGGAAGTCACATGACCCTATGGAACGGAAGACTGATATGAGCACTCACAGACACACACACACACGCACACACAGACACATACACACACACACACACAGACACACAGACGTGCAAACACACATTCAAGAAGGAAGTGCCACTGTAGCCTGGGATATGAAGAAATGCTTTCTGATGAAGCAATGATGTTGGATGAGTACAATATTTGTCATTGGAAACATTACCTGCCTTCTTGCCTTTGTTGATGCCAGATTATATTCATTGGTACCAAAATATAGAAATAAATTGGAGACAATAAATACTATGACCCCCTCCCCTGACCTAAATCCCCCCCCCCCTCCCCCCTTTGGGCCCAGGAGAGCTGAACTCCTTACATTTGAACAGAATGTTCCAGACCATCTCACACACACACATAATAACACCGTAACTCAGGGCGTAAATGTCTGCACCCAGACGGAAAAGCGACGGCAGAAAAACACGGATAACATCTTAAAAAACAGAGAGAAGACGAGCGCGGCCCATCCCGCCGCGATCGATCCGCGCCGACCCTGGCAGGACGGCGCCGAGGCTCGGACACGCCGGGACAGGAAGCGGAGTCGCGCGAGCGTGCAGGTTCAGGTTCGACCGCGGCGCTGGCCGCCGGCTACATCCCCGTCAGCCAGCGAACCCTCGCAGGAGCTGCAGAGAAACGCGCCGCGGGGTGCGAACGCACGCAGACACAGACCAGCGACACGCCAGACGCAGAGACCAGGCACAGCGGGGAACAGACCGGAGAGAGAGGGTCTAAGGGACACGGTGGGGCGAGAACATTCCGGAAAAGTAACGCAGAGATAAGCGAGGGAATGACGGGTTCCTGAAAAAAAAACGGCTCTGCTACAGAACGTTCTGTGAGAAGAACAGTGCACGAGCTCCATTCCACTGCAGAACCCTGTGGGGAAAATCCACCAATAAAAACTGCAGAGCTCAACTCATGCTCCGTATTGCACAACAGCCACGGCCGCACCATATAAAGGAATGATTCACTACAGTATTGATAAAAGTGAAGTGTATCCACGCCCAAATAGTTAGCCAGCGCACTTCTCAAGTACAATGATAAGTCGTGATTTTTGTTGCGAAACATGATATTGAGGCTGAACCGATGCCTGACATGAGAAATTTTTTGAGTCATGCCAAGTCGGATGTTCATGCCTTGTCTCGTTTGTGAAGCCACAAATGATTTTTTAAAACTCGAATTTGGGTCTTGGTGTCAAGTTGTCTCCAAGTAAAGCAAAATGCCGCTTTAGCTCCCACTTATTTTTGAAGCAGCGCTGAATCAATAGCACTAATCTGAAACTTGCTTGTCCTTTTACAAGGGACTCATTTTAATTTACCAGAAAAAATGGTGTGGGAACAATAATGACTATAAATCATTTATTTTAAAACACCAGCTTCTTCAAGCCGGGGGGAAATAATGTGCAACTTATCACCTCAGATCTGAAACATTTCCGATGTGATGCTAAACTCTGTGCAAGACAGGGAGGTCAAACTCTGCAGCAAAAATGCAGAAACGTTGTGCAAACACCGTGCTAACACTGCAGCAACGTCACGACGGCTCAGCCTGTTGGTACGGCAACACCGTTCTGCAGATTAACCATCTCCTTCCCACCACAATGACTCACATGCCGACGGCCTTGAATTCCAACTCCCAGATCAACAGGAGGTAAAAAAGTACATCTGGGACAGATAAGCTGCAGACCAGAGCGGTGGTCTACAGCGCCACCTGCTGAACACTAGAGATACTGCAGCTTCTTTATACTATCGGCATGCCTGAATAGTATCACTGCAGGTATCACTGGAGATATTCCAAAAGCAAAATCAAGTGTGCAAAAATATGAGAGTAATAACTATCAGAAAAGCACAAAAAGACAAAAGTGAGGTGAGTCTCAAATTCTGCGTATTTACAGCGAACACTAAGACTCACGAACAGAGCGCTTAGCCTTCCTCATTTCCATCCTCCTCTCCCACCCTCTTTATTAAAGCACTTTATTACCTCCAAACTTCCATGACAAAAGGACTGCATACTCAATCCCTTATGAACTCAAACACCCATAATGCACCTGTAGCAGTTCACCTACTTCCTGCGTCGCGGGACACAGGCCGTGGGCGGCTGCCAGGCTCGGCTCGGGCACGTAATTAGAAACACGAGGAGCAGGCCTGGGATGGCAGCCCGTGTGAGAGAGAGAGAGAGAGAGAGAGGCAGATGCAAAACAGGTCAGGAGCCGGTCAAAGCACAGGAACAGCGGGCGTCTTCACTAAAGCACAGCAACGTGAAGAAGAGCAGCTTCCTCTTTGTGCATTCTGACCCAGTACAACTAACACAAACACAGCTGGATGGAGAGACGTGGATAAGAAAGAAAGAGCGCACAGCTCAATTGAGCGCCCCTCCCCTCCCTGAAACAATCCACCCCTGCTTCTCTGCGGACAGGCCGGGTGGCGCCAGGTAACGGCACTGTTACCCGGGAAACAGGAGATGCTGATGGGCTGGATGTGGGCAACTTTTTCATCCTGATGACCTCAGCGGGGGTATAAGTGATACATAATTCCTCAGAAGAGGCTGCAAGGATAAGTGCCAAAGAGAAACCCATATAAAGAAGAGAGCTCAAGTAGAGAGGGAGAGAGGCAGAGAGAGAGAGAGAGAGAGAGAGAGAGAGAAAGAGAGGGAGTTCCCTGGGTTCAAGCACTGAGGCCACAGAAAGGGAAGATTAAGCTCCTCTTTAAAAGCTGCAGACAAACACACAGAAAAGCAGCCAGCTGGACCGAGAGGAACGACCAATGAAATGGGCCCACGCTCTGCGGAGCTCCAATCAGGCGGCTCGTCTGACTTCCAAAAACACAAAAGCAGCCGGTCATTAAACATTCATCTGCAAAATGGCCATTTAACATTCATATCCTGTACTATACTGCAGCGCTCCTCTCCGCGTTCGGCTCAAAATCAAGATTCCACCCCCAACCGTGTCACTCATTATAAACTCCTGTGGGATCCAGGGAGAGAAACGATGCTCGGATAGTCAATCAATCATGAATATGTGACCAGACCACGATTCAACTTCTAAAGGGACAGATCTGTTACTACAGGATGTGCACAGGCATCAGGTAGTGACAAGCCAGATACTATAATCCTGTTTTTTGGTTGCTGTGGCCATTTTTCCTACCAAATGCCACGACTGACCTGATATGTGATTGTGCGCGCGTGCATGCGACTTGTTACTCAAGAGTGGATGCCATCACACTCAGTCAATATATCAATGAATAACCTTTTATTCATTTTAGATTTTAGAACAGCATTCATAAAATAGGGACTTATCACAGACCACTTCCAGAAAGCAGCAATGAGAACACATGGAATTTATGGCAGATAATCACAGAGGGGGAAAGCTGAAAGAGAGTGGGGAACCAACCACCAAGAACGACAAACAAAAAACAATGAGACCCATTTCTACCCGGCTGGTCTTCCTGGACAACTTGTACCCGGAAGAAACGCAATGCTGTGTAAGATTGGTATTTAAGATGTGGGGGGGGGGTCTTCAAATTCCCACTTTCTCCCTTACTGAAAAACGAGGATTAAGAGTAAAATCCGCATTGCCTTTTTTTTCCAGATGGGACAGTGAAGCTGTCCAAGAAAGGCTACAGTGTAATAAAAACAAAAACAGATGGACAGAAAAAGGAAGAAATGGACCCTGCTTCAGGACAACGCCTCCTGAGACACCAAAAAACAAAAGATATCAGCCTGAGAGGCGCATGAGTCTAATGAGCCAAAAGCCTGGCACTCAAAGACAGCATTGTGTAATCTCTCTCTCTCTCTCTCTCTCTCTCTCTCTCTCTCTCTCCCTCTCTCTCTCTCTCTCTCTCTCTCTCCCTCTCTCTCTCTCTCTCTCTCTCTCTCTCTCTTTCTCTCTCTGTCTCTCTCTCTCTCTCACACACAAACAGCACACACACCAGCACACACACACAGTTTCACAAACAGTACACACACAAACACACTGTCTCATAAACAGCACACACACACACAGTCTCAGAAACACTACCACACACACACACAGCAAACATACACACAAACAGCACACATATGCATGCAGACACACACACACAGTCTCACAAACAGTACACATACTGAAGACACACACACACAGTCTCACAAAAAGTACACACACAGCAGACATACACACACAGTCTCACAAACAGTACACACACACAGCAGACATACACACAAACAGAATACATATGCACACAAACACACATGCACACACACAAAGGCACACATACCTACGCACAAATACTTGGGACGATGGGGAAACAGGAGTAATGGAGTTAATGGAGCAGTGAATTCTGAGTGAAGTGTAGAGACAAACAAGAGAGAGAGAGACAGAGAAAGGGAGAAAGAGACAGAGAGAGAGATACAGAGACAGAGAGACACCATCCCTGCGCCAGGCAGTTATGTAACAGAGCAAACAGATCCTGCATCACTCGGTTATTATTTATTTTTCCTGGCACATGCAGCTTGTTCAGAACCTGTATACATGACCCTACAGGCAGTGACCAAAAACATGGAAATGGCATCCTGGTCACTGAAGCTCCCACAAAACAAGCCCTGACGATATGCTAATCTACACACAATTCCTGTATTGCTATTGGCTGAGGTGCTTTTAAGCATGTCTGATGCAAGCAATGATGCCATATTAAAAAGGCAATTTTGCCTGTTATCAACAGGTCAAGAATAAGCATGATGAGACGTATTAGACGTGATTTTTTGGCATCAATGACCTTGCAAAAGGTTTGGGCTGGTGACACTCAAGACACACAAAAAAATTCACACAAAAAAAAAATCTGGTTTCCCCTGCTCATGAAGGTGAATATAACTGTGTGTTATTGGGCGAAAAGAGGCTGAACTCAGCCCATTACTCAGCCTGAACTGTCCTCGGAAAATTCCAGAAAATTATCTATCCTGAAAAGGCCAAAAAAAAAAAAAAAAAAACATTTGCATGTAGCAATTTCACAGATGCTCTTATCCAGAATAGCAAAAAAAGTATGATGTAGAAAAATGTTAGGTAAAGAGGAGTAATCACACAGAGTTTTTAATGCCATAAAGAAGTGACTAATGCCATAACAAGTGTCATCATGCAAATCTACCTCACAACATTAAGATGGCACACAAGGGAGATTGAGGATATACTGTCAAACGTAGCATGATGGATTTGATGGTATAGTGCTGCATGCAGCATACATATGCCCAGGGTATTCAACCGTGTGTGTGTGAACGTGAGTGTAAGTGTTTGTACGTGTGTGTGTGAACGTGAGTGTAAGTGTTTGTACGTGTGTGTGTGTGTGTTTCACCAGCAGCCCCCCTCCCCGTCATTCTTTCAGCAACCAGCCAATGAGGAGCCCCATCACCTCACAGCATGGAGGGAGCCAGTGCATGCTGACTGAATCAGTTAGCACAGGCACCAGGCGACAGCCACTCAAGCCGCTGGTTTAACCTCTTTATGGAGGGAGGAGGAAAAAAAGGGAAAAGAATGGATCAAGTGAAAAAGAAAAAAGGGGCTGTCCCCATCCACGGTTGCCATGGCAGTGCCCCCGAGAGGATCTTTGTATCCTAATGGGCCACGTGACCTGTGTTTCCTCAACAGCAGTGCCCCCCCCCCCAAGGGGGTAGGGGGGGTTTCACACCTTTTAGCAGAACCACTGAGATCAGGGAGCAGGCCTCATATCCACCCCCGCCTGGAAGCTGTGCATCTGTCAATCTGGCTGTCAGTCTGAACCCCCACCCCCCCACCTCCCACCCCTCTGTCTGTCTGGAAGTCACCCTCTGCTGCATAATAATCCTGAAGTGCAATGCGAGGTAAATCAAGGACACCCTTATTTCCAGTCACTTGAGTGGGCTACAGCCGGGAAAAATACAAGATGGTAATAAAATGAGTCATAATACAGGACAATGGGCTCATCGGCCCGAAAGCCACTGTACTGCACGTTCTGCGCGGAATATTTAAAAATAGCAGGTACCATCCTCTCTCCTTCCATGTATTCAACCCCCAAGTCCCAGTCTACCGTTTCCTTATTACTGCCTATCTCTTCTCGAAAATGGAGAGAGAAAAAATGTAAATACAAACGCACACACCCATGAACAGTACTTATTCAGGAACCCCCGTTCCCCAGGTACAACGGGCAAATCATTGTAAAGCGACCCGTTAGCGCGCGCATCCCCGAGCGCACTGCCATTGATCCGTATAATAGAAATGGACTCGTGCCAGGTCTGTAGAACGCTTTTGTACAACGACGAATCGCTGGCTTGAGACAAATGTTTGTTTAGGGAATTGTCATGTAAATTCTTTTGAATCCATTCTAGCACATAGAAAAACACGACGTTGCCTGCCGCCTTTGAGTTTGTCGCGTTTCTGGTGTTATTATCGTCACAATATTGTGGAATCATTTCTGTATCCTTGATGCTCCAAGTAGCATAACCTTACAGCGTACATTTTTTGCAGCACGCTTCTCGAACTTCTCGAGAATGACGGACACGGCGGAAAAATGTACCGTATACACTGTCTTCACCCAATTAAATCGAAGAGAAGCAGCTGACATCACCACAGAAAAAAATGACACTACGAGTTCAGCCATCGTCAAGCGTCCAACACTTAGACAGACCGTGATGACATATTGTAAATTACCTGTGTATCCAGCATCATCATTTCGGATTCATAGCCCTTTCTTCGTCTGTTTCCAGCCAATTTTCTACGTGTTGTGTTCTACTTTTACGACCCCTCTTTCCACATGTTGAGCGAATCAGCCCAAAAGCTCACAGACAGAAGAATGGGAACGTGTGGAATTCCTGTGCCGTGGCGTATCTGAGCAAGAGTTCAACGGCACCGCAAAATCTAACGGGAAGACCACGGGTATCCAGTTGCGCGTCATCAATCGCAGCTCTGTGGAATGTCACCCGCGTAATTAAAAAAGATAAAGAAATAAATGCACAACATTTTCAGTCCTAAACGTGGTAACGTTGCTCCGGAAAGAAACAGAGCAGAGATGGTTTCAAAAGCTGCAGGAATCCATTTAAAGAGATAGCCCACTTTACTACAGTGAAACCTGATTCATGTGGCCACCCAGTGGAGTAATGAAAAACGGCCGTCACGTGCAGGTGACCAGCTCACAGGAACACCCGCATACCCTAACATTTGCAGTTGAAAAAAGAACAGTGCGATGTATTTAGGGAAACTGTGCAACTGTACCTAATGGCAACTATCTATAGCTTATATTTCCATCGTATATAGTGTTTCCTGAAATAAAAAATGAAAAGTATTTTAATGCACCTCTGATTCACAGCTGTTCTTTTTTATTTTTATAATGGGCAGTCATTCAATATTTTCAATGCTACAATATATATCCATCCATCCAGCCATCAAATTTTCTAATCAGCATTACTGGCTTACGAGCTGCCATTTTAACACTGACACTATTAACTTTCAAAGAGCAAGAGTCTGATCCACAATGCAACTATGATGATGGCGGCATGGTCTTCCTATACTATTATAGAGATTGAGCAGTGACAAAGACCAGGCAGATCTGGGATATCACTCGTACATCTTTATATAAATAGCAGAAACTGTTATCAGACCAGAATACAAGCTTAACAAACAGGGAAGAAGGATTGAGAACCATCCTCTACTCATGCCATCCCATCCATGGTTAGACGCACATTACAATACAAGCAAAGCAACAAGGGATAGCTACACCACAAGCAAAGATCAACAAACATTCCAGCACACACTACTACGCCAGCTGTTGCTACAATACCAGTTTTCACGAAAGTGCTGACCCCTCAACAACAGTTTAAGGTATTTCTCAGAAACACCAAAGAGCTTAAGGTGCCTTCTTATAAGCCCAGATTTGTGAAACTGTTTTGACCAGTGGCCATCATACACATCAACATAGCTCCTGTGGGAGAGCTATAGCTTGGCGGCTGACCACATTGTGCAGGGGAAATAAGTTGAAATACGTAAAGGGGAAAAACTTTCAGTCAAATTCTTTTTATTTCAGTCAAATCATCAAATTATTTGAGTCCCTGTAGACCTGTAGACCAAATGCTTATCTAGCAGGACTTCTTCACTTGACACAAGGCTCGGCATGAGGACGTCACTGCCATGGGAGTGTGGAAAAGGACTTCTGTTTTACGATCATTTGTGTTGCCTGGGAGACGGACAGACTGGTGACACTGGGTTTGCAGGACAGGGTCAGAGTCATCGGGGTCTCATCATTGTCAGACTCTTCTTCCACACCAACATCGCCATCCAGTCTTTTCAAAAGTAATTTGCCAAAGTAGCGTGGATGTTCAGATTTTCCAATCACAAGTAGCTTTTCTTTCTCACCGAGCATGCTGGTGAAGACAAGGACAGTAATTATTTCTTTCAATCTTTTGTCGCCACTGCAGATCTCTCCTTTATAATACAGGGTCTTGAGACTGCCAGAGTCACAAAAAAAAAACGCCCACTACCTCAAGGATATATGTGTCTCGAGGATAGTCACAAACAGCTTTCTGGTCGACAACCCCAGCTGCACCAGATTGATTTTTGAAGGATAAGTTGTTCTCAACCAGAAAGACTCAAGCCATCCATTGTTCGCTTTAAACTCTGTGTTTGAGTTCTTTTGCGATCTGGAGAGACTTTTCCTTGAGCACTGGCCCACTGATTGGCACTTGTCGAGCTGAGCACTCAACAGACTAAGCGTACACTAAACGACCGAGTTCTTCATTTCCAGCCTTCAGCACTTAGCGCCTCCGGTTTACATCAACATTATTTTCACAGTCAGCAAGAACTTCTGCCTTTCTTCGCATGATGTTATTTATTTGTGTATGACCAACACCCATTTCTTCTGGGATTTTCCAAGAACATTTGCCTCCATCAACTTTGCTAATCACTTTCGATTTTTTTGTTGAGTGTCGGTGTAACTGTCATTTTAAAACCAACACTAGTCATTTGCACTGAGTAACAATATGGTCCACAATATGACAACAGTGATGGCAGAATGGCCTTAAACACTAATCTACCAGAGTTGCCACGTGATTTCTTTTTTTTTTTTTTAAATCAAAGAGAGTAAAAAGATTAAGATAGGCCAAACGCAATTCAAGTAAGCTGGCATCACCCTTACCAATTAATTATTTACTTCGAAGAAGTGAAAACAAAAAAAGCACAGAAACAAAAACAAAAGGCAAAGGCCTTCCAATTATCATTTTTCTTTTAAATGTCAAAGGTTTTGAGAAAGTGCCAGAAATGGCAAATGGCTTTGCACCTTCTCATAAAATGAGATTTGTGAAACTTTGCTTTGACCAGTGCCCATCGTATTCATCAATAAAGCTTCTGCGGGACAGCAACAGCATGACCACAGACGTGGTGTGCACGTGACCATGATGCAGAGATAATATATAGACCAAGAATTACCAAGAAGTAACCATCATGGACAGGCCGCGACCATACAAAGGTGACCACCAAGACAGGTTTCAATGTGTTTCAATCTGACATATACACAGGCCATAAACATTGGTCGCACGGATAGGTGCGGCGGAAATCACAAATAAAATGAAAACCGTCGGTGTAACAAAATAAGCAATGATACAGCTGTCACGCTCTTCATCGGAAGAGGGAGCCCCAGCACAACGCACGGACTCGTCACAGCCATTCAGCTGCTTCAGATGTACATCAAATCATTCTGCCATCACTTCATGCACGATTCAATCCGTCTCGCCGTGCAAATGTAAATTCTCCGCGGTCCAAAAAAAAGGGGGGGGGGGCGTTACGATTTGTTTTCCTCCCAAAATATGTCGTCTGCAGAAAATATTTAATGCAGTCTAATCTTGAAGTAGAAATGACACGGTAACACAGTGCAAAGAAATTAGGCTACCTGAACTAAGCATTAACCCTGTATTTCTATAGATACACTAAACCAACCACAAGTACATGATGTGCATTACGTGACAATACAAGATCACAAATCTCTGATCGCTCAAAGGGATATTTATAAAACACTGGTTACCGTTTCTGCTCGCGAGGGGATCCACATTTCGGGGTCTCCTTCTCCTGTTAGTCTACATTCTACATCCCCGGGTATTAGCCACAGTTGAGCTTAAAAACACGTTGGCAAAACAGTCATCACGTCACGTTATTTTAAATGGTTCAGCTGATATTTTCTTGCTGAAACTGATGGTTTCAGTGTGTGGTGCTATAACAGCGCTCTCCTGGCACATAATGGACGGTCTTCCATCTTCTTCAGCATCACGCTTTATGGGGATAATAAAGCCTTATACAATATTTTCAGAGCAGATTATCCATCGGGGACGAGTGGGATCCGTGTTTCCGGGTCACGCCCTTTCCTTTTCCAGGTATCTCTCAGGTGTCGGCTGGTCCGCGGAGAACACACAAATCCATAATTAGCGCGGCAAAGAAGGAGACCCTGCCGGCAACAGACAAGGAAATGTACAACACAGAATGAAAGAATAACACAGAGGGCACGAGAGAAAGCAAAAAAAACGACGAAAAAATATCCGATTAAGGCTGAAAAGGGGACCTTTCGCCCTCCCCAGAGGGGCTCAATGGACCCCGTCTTGCTTTCTTTCGACGGTAGTCCACGAGCGGGTGACCGATGCGTGTGAAGGAGAACCTCTCCCAGAGCTCAGAAACGAGCGAAGCGGCCCCTCCTCCCTGTCTCTAGCGTCTTGGATGCTCTGCGATCTCCTACCGGGCGGGACCGCCATCCCAGCCTCTCTCCACCAGCCGGTTCACAAGGAGATGGATAGGGGATAGATGGATAGTAAAGACAATGCGCTTTGTGGCTGAATGTCGTTTTTACAGTATCTCAGTTCAGATTTGACCTCAGTTTAGAATAGTTGCGCACACAGTCTACGCATACATATTACAGCAACTGAGGCTATAGCCAACATAACATTTATGAATGATTCATAATATTTTATAAAGAATATGTATGTTGTAATTAATAATGTTTGAACACACAAGTGTTTTAAAATTAAGAAAAATAATTCTGTAGAGATGATCACTGGACAGATATTGTGAGTGTGAATATCACTGATTGAATTATAAACGGTCTGGTCTACTTGGTATTGCGCCGGACTCGGCTGTAATAGAAATACTACGAGCTGCCGGCATTTATACTCGGTTACTTCCACGTGCCCACGCGCCTGACCCATTGACGGCAGTCACCACTCACAAACACGGCTAATAACGGCGTGAGGAATAAAACCTGCGGCTTGGGCCTGCACTTGAATATCGGATGATATAGACTAAAGCTCGTGCCTTACTTCGACTTCCCCACAGAAACTATACTACTGCTGTTGCAACAAACACACCTCTGGGAGATAACAAAGGGATACTTGAAGGGTTAGCTCTATATAATTTAGCTGACAGTTACACCGAGAAACGGCTCCGCTCTCGTACTGTGCATTTGGGGAGGCGTTGCCATCTGTTCCGCGTGTACAGCTTTCTTGAAAATGCATTTTACCAGTCAAGCGAAGGACCTTCACGTGTTTCATTCCGGATAAATTTCACGTGCTCACGCCTCCCCGATTCGATTCACGCCCCTGGAAACATGATTTACATGGTCATCTAGGAAGAGGAAAAAATTGTACTTTTATTTCAAAATATTTGTGAGATCCCATACTCTCTCCCAACGCACCCCACATTAGCAGCAAGAAGACAGACACACAAGAACATCTTGTGCCTGTGACTGACTATCATGCTGAAATGCAGTGCTAACATTCATAAGCACAACAATGATTGGTGGAAAACATGTACCATGACCAATCACTGGTCATGATAGACACTGTTTCTTCCATCAATCATTTCTGTTTCCCTGCTCGGTCTCTCTAATTCTTCTGAAAAATTGACTGAACCACTAATTGCTAAGGACCTCTCTTGGCTTTAAACATCTTACTAACATTGTCTAAGAGTACCACACACTAAGGGTATTTATTTTCGCCATCGGGAGATTTGAAGTGTAGAGAGTCTGTGGCTGTTGTTTGCCACACTGTGTAACACCAGGTGGAGGGCCGGGGTCCAGCTACTGGTACTACTGGTACAAAAACAACTTCAGCTGATATTAAACAGTACTGGCGAAACAGTCACAAATATAATTAAATAAATTAATAAATAAATAACTTTGACCATCTCTGGGTCCCAGTGGATTTCACGCAGTACCGTGTGGAGGAGCCGTTGCCTTGGAGACAGGAGGCTTGGGCGCCTCCAACCTGCTGTCTGTGAATTTAATGTGTACTGCAGGGAGATGGGATGAGACAGAGAGGGAGAGAGATTATTCTTTAACGAAAATATCAAATTTCAAATGTATTGCTATGTTCATCAGAGCATGTTTAGGCCTATGTGTTAAACAATGCCATAGCCACATGTATAGTTAATGTTACATGCCTTGCATTGCTGCCCTTGTTGTCTTACTAATTAAATGAATCATCACCCATAATCAACAAAACACCACTGAACTGAGAGAGTAAGAGAGAGAGAGAGGGAGGGAAAAAGAGGGAGGGAGTTCCAGTAAACTCCAAACTTAATCCCTCACTAATTGCCATGGGCTGAATTGTTTGCACACCCTGCACAATGTGCACTCAGCACAGCAGACAGCGAAATAAAGACAGAAAGAATGACAGCGGCTCGGAGCAGAGGTCAGACCAGCCCTGGAACAAACACACGGTCTCCAGAGGAACTGGGCAGGCAGGTGGTGCAAATCTTCAGCAGCAGCCCCTCTTCAGTCACAGTTCTGTTTGGTCATAGTTCTGGTTCTTAACTTATTTCTATGGTGAAAAAATATGTTTTGAAGTGAGGTCTTATCTTGTGCATTAAGTAATTAGAGCATTAAACTGAATGAGTTGTTAAATAGTTCCAGATCTGAAAAATACACTTAATACATTTAATAACGAATTATTCTTAATTACAGTAAAACAGTTGGTATTACTGAAAAGGTTTTTTTTTTCTAAATTATCTAAGACACGCAGTGATTCAGCACAAGAATGCTCCACCTGACAGAAGATCAAGTCTTCCCCCTGGTGGACAAATCAACACTTTTGGTAAATCCATGCGGTTTTCCATATAGGTGTTGTTGTAAGAGCAGGTCTTCTTATCCAGAGACTCTTACAGAATAATGCACATAATAGATCTCTGCGAGGAACATTACAGATAGAGAGAACTCCCCTATAGCAGAGCTAAAAGTGACACTATGTAAATAATTGCCATAATAAATGGGACATATACATATTTAAAGTCTGAAATGCCTCCATCAAAGGAACCATGCAGACACCTCGAATCAGTCATATCACCTCATTTGGCTGAAAATTCAATCTTAAACCAGTTTAAGCTGTTCAAACTGGTTTAAGCTGTGCTTTTGACACTTCTAGTTGGTTTTAGCTGACCAACCTATGGTCAGCTAGTCCTCCAGTTTTGCCAAAGGCTTGCTCTATCTTTGACCAGCCACAGACCAGCTAAGATCTTTAAAATCTTTAAAATCCCTTAGAATCCCAGCTGGTCTTAGCTGGAGTTTTCAGCAGGGTAGTTGCCCAGTGTAGACTGAGCTTACAGCATCGTGTTTCAACCCATGCCAGTGTACAACCTCTGGATACAGATAATCTACACAGGTAGGTAGTTTTGTTTGGTTTTAACTGCACGAGATACCAAAGAGATAGGCTTTTAATCAGGATTAAAGTACTGAGAATGAATCTTGAGAATGTGTTGAGTTGTTAACATGAGATGTATATAGTATTGTGATTAATATTAATATTATTATGACATATAAATTGCTATAGCGTGCTTATTGACAATGTTTCTCCCTGTCTTTTCTCTTTTTTGAGGTCTATGCACATAAAATAACTGAAAAACATCTCTAAATCTGTTTTCCTGCAACTATTTTACAAGCTTCCAGGGTCCCCTTTTAGTCATGAAATCATGTTGGACCAAATATCCTACAGCTGTCAGTCTGATCACGTTTTGGTTACGCACGAATTCCCTCTAGGATTTCAGCACCTGCAATGACTTCATCAGTTAATTTGAGAACAAATTGCAATCATTCTTTGTTTCGACGTGTTTTTTTACGATGAAATGCAAAGTCCGAGATGTGTCCAGTTCCCACTGCTGTAGTGGCTTTGATGACAACAGATGAGCCCCGTGCGCACCGGTTGCGTAAATAAAGTCACTGAACATCTTCCACATGCAGTCTCGCCGCTCTCCGGCCCCTTGCTTCCCAATGCATTGTGGGAAGTGTTTATGTAAACCCAACATGGCAGCGGCCTGCTTGAGAACGTTTGGACAGGTTAGCCGGCTCGTTGTTCGGATCCGGAACGTTCGAACCAGCGCCGTTGCGGCCCTGATCCCAGCAGTTTATATGCAAGGAACCGGCCGGCTCCACGATACAAGCGGGTCGGGGCTCAGGACCAAAATCTTCTCGGCTGCGCCAAGAGGGGGCGGGGGTAGTGCCACAGCATTTGCTTTCGCGGTGGGAGGTGGATTCGGATTGTACCAAATAATTAAATTCTACTTTCAGCACCATTATGCCGAGGAATGTTTAGATCACGTAAGCATCTGATCACTTCTCTTAAGTAGCTTTCTGTTGTTAGTCATGAATAGAACAACGCCTGGCTACACTGTCACCTTGTCAGACTAGCTAGGTGGTGTAAATGTACGCTTGTTTGAATTAAAGCAATCAATCGCCCGTCATATTTTAGATAGATAGACAGACAATTCTCCATGGTATCTTTTTCACAAATGGTACCATCTACAAAAACATATAAACCAATAAAACATCAAATATTGGATCACACACCAAACAGCAAAGAACAAACGAACATAACACAACAGCACTGTAGAAACACAGGTTAAATAGGAATCACAGTAGGAGGAGAGTGTTGTTAAGATTATGTATGGCAGAGGGACCAAACTTTTTGCAGAAACAAGCCCTCTTGAGAATGGGTGTCCTGTATCTGCAACCCGAGGGGAGTGACAGTGCAGAGGGTCTTCTGGGTCATGTGCAAAAGTGTGTGCCCTGCTTTTTGTGGTTGAGATTAGATCAGATAGGTTGGGAGTGGGAAGACCAATTGTTTTGGTACTTGTGGGTGCGATCGTGAAGAGATTATTCCAATAGGAGACAGTTATACAAGATTTGGCCCAATAATGCTATGGTATAGGAAGAGGAGGAGATGAGGTTGGATTTACAGGCTTTTCAGTTTGTGCATGACAGAGTCTGTTGGCAGCGTGTGTGCATGTCCATGGTGTGGTGGCTTAAGCTGATGTAATTGTCCAGTGTAATGCCAAGGTACTTAAACAATTTCAAACCAAGAAGCCACAATGTCCCTCCCTCCCTGCCTCGTGCCTCTTCTAACATTCGCATGTCTTGGTCCGTAGACATTCGACACCGAACTGAAGTTGACGCTCTACCAGTACAAAACTTGCCCATCCTGTAGCGTAGTGAGAGCGTTCCTGGAATACCACGGGTTCGATTACGAAATTGTGGAAGTCAACCCGATCTCGCGCCAGGAAATCGAGTGGTCGACGTACAGAAATGTACCCATCCTGGTGGTAGACGGATCCGAGGCGGTGGTAAGGACACTAGTCAGATATATACGCAGCTAAACGGCCGTGCAACATGCAGTAGCTACAATACGCGACCAGTTCCTTAGTTCTAATTTGCATTTGAGATAATTTATTTGGAGAGTAAGGATAGCTACACTTCAGTCAAACCCAGCAAGCTAGCTTGTTGTAGGCCTACATACAGAATACTCAATAGTAGGCAAGTACGCTGATTCGGACACGGGTAAATTCGCCAGCCTTTTACAAATCAGTATTCCTGCGGTCAGTCTCCGGTAGGGCCATTCACCGACTATTTTTGCGTTGTTTTAACAGCTGATCCCCATCTTGACTGCCTCACCAGCGCCGACTGTGGGCCGCAAGCGGGCACTGTTTTAAACAAACTATGTCGAAAATAATCTTCTCCTTTTTGTCTGCTCCCGTCCATCAGCAATTGAACGATGCGTCTCTAATTATCAGTACTCTGAAGACATACTTAATTAACAAGTAAGTGCACCTTGTACTAATATTGTCATCTCTCCAGTTTCCTTAACCTATCGGAAACGTACTCAGCGTACATGTTTGCGTGCTACGTTGTTTATTTGGTTAATCAATCAGCATCAACCGTCTTCAGTGATGATGTTTCCAGCTGTTCTTATGCAGAGAATAAGGAAACCAGATTGTTGGATTACTTCTACATCCTTCTTAGATTTTCATCTTATCCCTGTGTTTTTTCCAGGAACAAGACTATCTCCGATACACTGATTTACTACCCCGAATACAAAACGACAAACTCGCTGGGTAACGAGGTGACGGAATATTGCAACAAATACTGGGTTATGCTGAACGAAATCAAGGTGGAGGACGTGTACCCGTGCAAGACCACCAGGAAGTGAGTGGCTGAGTGCAGCGAGCGCGGGGCTGTCACGTCACTGCAGATTAGTAGGCCTAAATGATTCATGTTAAATGTCATAATATTTAACAGTAGTGGGAAGCAGATTTCATTTGGAACAATGACCTTGGACAAATGCTTCTGTCAAATTAATAAGTACAATAAATTAGTTGACTAATTCATCAAATAATTAAAAATGAAGCTCAGTTTCAGAAGAATTGAATGTCATTTCCAAGTGCTGCTCAGGATAAATGCTTTTTTTCTCACCTCTTGTGTGTGATGATCATTTCAGGTCATACTGTAGGACATTGGCTGTGTCCTCAAAGTATGTACTGTCTACTAAGCACACTGCATAATGTTTAGTACATATTTTTTAGTATGTGATCGGCAATATGCAGAAAATATCTTCCGTAGTATTTTCCAACCGTACCGTGGAAGGGTCATTCCGCATCATATTCATGAGAGCAAAACGGTTGTTTACCTCCTGCTCCTGAAGATACTCAACAAAACCACAGCAATAAGTATATCATCCTGGGATTTTAAGTACACTATATGTAGAGAAAATTTTGTCTTAACTTTCTCATTCAATGTACTCAGCAACTATACTGAATCGTAGGCAAGTGCGCTTGTGTTTTTGTGTGATCACTTCCGGGTCATGTCATTGTGCCCTTCAGGGAGGAGGTGAGGTGGCGGATGTGGGCTGATGATTGGCTGGTACCCCTCATCTCCCCGAACATGTTCCGGAGCCCTGCGGAAGCTCTCGCCTCCTGCGACAACATTGTGCGCCTGGGAAACTTTGGCCCCATCGACGGCTTCATCGCCAGGTACCTGGGGGCCGTCGCTATGTTCTTCTTCTCCAAGTTCCTCAAGTTCAGGTGAGCACTGCTGGGAAGGATGTAAACCGGTTTATCTTACCAGGACTTTCTCCTCCTTTTAACACAACTCAGTAATTCAATTTGAAATTGTATTCATTGATTAAAAACCCTCCATGATACTGAATGAGGATTTTGTCTTTAACTGAAGTTTTGTTTGGATCTCTCCCCTCTCTCAGACACCGGCTGCAGGACGATGTGAGGGAGGACTTGTACAAGGCCCTAAACGAGTGGGTGACCGCCATCGGCAGGAAGAGGAAGTTCATGGGCGGGCCGCACCCCAACCTTGCTGACCTGGTAATGAAGGCCTGTCTGTCCATCAATCCATGTATGTATGTATGCATGTATGTATGAATGAATGAATGAAGCCTGCCCTCTTGCTTGCCCTTCTAAAACATCCTGGTGGCTTAAAATTTGTAGATGAGATGATCGTCCTCCATGTGCCTGGGGCATGGCTCATGCTTATTCATGGCTGAATCCCTCCCATCACTGGGCGATGCTAGAACCAATCACGTGTCGCCCTGCAGGGCTGCCTGCCACAGTCAGACTGGCATGGTCCGCGTTCGATTACAAACATGGGGCCCATCCATGCATTAGAGCAGTGTATTACCAGGATGAACCACCAGCACCCTGCAGATGTTCAGTTCAATTGATAAGTCCACTGAGAGAGGTTACCCAAACGTTACTAACGTTACGTTACTTCTAAACGTATAGCACAGTGACCTGGTTTTGCCACTTTATCTCCCTGACATTTGACCTTTTACATTTGACCCCCCCCCAGGCTGTGTACGGGGTGCTGAGAGTGATGGAGGGTCTGAAGTCATTTGACGACATTATGGAAAACACCAAGGTGAAGGCCTGGTACCAGCGTGTAGAGAAGGCCATTCAGCAGCAGCAAGGGCGGAGCCAGCGTTCACAGAGGCCTAGGCCAATTACGGAGCGCTTCCACCCCTGATGTGAAATACACGGAACCAATCAGCACCCACTCAACCAAATCTGACAGCGCTGAAGCGACGCACATTGGTCCTGTTTTTGTTGTTATTTTTGTTGTTGTCAGGAAACATTGTTTTATTGTGTACCACTGTTGATAAAGAAGACCAAAAAACAGCTGTATGATATAAACAACACAGGTAATGAGCAGTATTGTATGCTCAAAAACTGGGGCAATTATATTCTTTTGTACAAATACACTTAGATATATAAAAAAATATTATCAAGTAATCTTTTTCTGGAAAAGATAGGTGTCAAAATGATTGGCAACCCTGCTTTCAGTACTTTGTGCACCCTCCCTTTGCAAAGATAACACTACTAAGTGGTCTTCTGTAGTGTTTAATGAGATTAGTGATCATGTTTGGGGGGGGGGGGGGGCGGTTACTGGTCCTCCATGGGATTCCCAGGTTTTGGAGCGACCTGTGCTGCTTATTTTATAATGTTTTTGGTCATCTTTAGCAAGGGTACCTACATTTTTGGAGGGCTTTGCATTTGTGTGTTGGGATGTTGCTTTCCCTTTATCTTCTATTTTGCCAGGAAGTGGTGTAGCCCTGTAAAACTGGCTGAGTTGGGTCACTTTATTAACGACACTTTATTAACAAATCACGGTTGTGCAAATGTGTGGTCTGTTATGCCATTTGAGACCATTCTATTCTTTTTTTTCCTCTGTGACCTTACAGGACGTTACTGTTTCATTAATTATTCCTCTCGGCTGTTTTACAGTGTTAATCATGACTGAATTTGTGACCTGCTTTGGGGAAGCGAAAATATTATTCTCCTCTTCTCCCCCTCCCATTGACAGAGTACCCAAGATCTCATTTTAGAGCGAGGCTCTTTGAACCCTAAAAGTTGGCAGAGCAGTCATGTGCCTTTTAAGTTATATTATTTTTTGTACTTATTTAACCAGGAACACTTTAGTGAGATCAGATTAAAATCACTTGCAAGAGTGACATGGAAAGACAGTGGCAGGACTTTAAAATGTCCGCAAACCCAGACCACGTGGTTACAATAAAAAGCAGAAGCATCGCAAGCGTTACAGTTTTACAGAGCAGATCTAAAAAGCATTCGCATTTTGTTATTAAACGTTTTTAAAAATCAGATGAGGTGGGAAAGTTAGGGGTTTTTGTTTGAGATTTAGAGGCCCTGGAGCATGTTCTCTGAATGCTGTCCTTTCATTCCAGTTCTTGGCCTGGATAGTGAAAGGCACAGCACTGATTGTGATAGAAGGTCTGTAGATCATTTGGAGGGAACTCGGGTGGATTGGATGAATTCAGTCAGATGTTTTATTTTATTTAACCTTTTTTTAACCAGGAAGTCTCATTGAGATAAAAGTATTTTTTTCAAGAGGGACATGGCAAAGATGGCAGCTGTACATAAATAAAGTAAAGGTTTATGACATGTTAATGTTGAGGATGGAAACAGAGCCAGGCATTAAATGCCATAAATGTCTGGTTTAACTCAACCAGTCATATTTATTTGCAAACTGAGAGCTGAAGCCAAGGACAATAGGCCTTGATATTTGATTCAGTCTTTGACTGACAGCATGTTATGTTATTATGTAGCTTATTATGTAGCTTATAAGACCACCGTCTCTGGTAACTTTCAGAATGACCTATAAAGCCTGCTGTTCTGGCTTATGTCCACCAGATGGTACTGAAGACTAACATTGCAGCTGTTCTTAAATAAAAGTGAAATGTTAAGGAAAAAAGCTTATACATAGTCATGTTGACACCTTCCCCCAATCCGCTGACACTTGTAGAAATACAGCGGTGGGCTTGGCGTGTATTAATGTACAGTTGAGCACTGCTATACTTTTACTGAATTCTGCAGTTCAACTTACCAGTTTATAGCTTGCTTTGTTCCATTTGGTCACCTGCCATTGAAGAAAATAGTCTTATGCCTGTTTGTTTATTGCTTTTTTGTACTTTGCATATACGTTTTGCACAGTCTCATTTAGTGTTAGTGTAGTAAGGGGTTATTTTTTGTCACCGATATACTGAAACCTGTAACCAAGAAGCTGTGTATAGTATGGGGTTCACTTCTTGGTCATCCGTGTTATGCTGTCAGACTCGGACCTCTTACAGTGCTGCAGTCTTCTGTGCTTTTCTGTACTCAAATATGAAATGGTGCTTTTTTTCATTTTTTGTGTGGATTGGGGGGGGGGGGGAGTTACCTCTGATGCCCCACTTGTGTCTTTCTACCTCCAGACCTTTGTGGTTCAACAATGAAGTTAGTTTATAAATGGACATTGCTTCTTCTGAAGGAGATCTGGATGGACATCAACCTGACATGCTGCAGACAGTCTCTCCATCTGTTTGTCTGTCTGTCTAGTTTTTCTTCTGGCCGTGGTCCTTGGAGCAGCACAGGGTGCAGAGTTGGGTGTGTGCAAAACCACTATGGAGAGGTTGTTGTGAAGCAAACCAAGATGGCCTGTGTGTCAGAACAGTGTTCTCCGGAAGATGGCACTTAAATGGCCCTTATATTATTGCAAATTATTAGTAAGGACATTTTTATCATTCACATTGAAAAACAAAGGAAATTGCTCAATAAAGTGATTAAACACTATCAGCCCATATTGTGAGTCTGGTTTCTTTATTAATTTTAAGCAGCATACTGTGTGCCGTTTAGAGACTGGCGTTACACATGTTCTCCTTTAAACTGGAAGATCATATTGACTCTAAACAGACGTGAACCTGCCACACTACCTATGAAATGAGTACTGGAAAGCGATAATTTCTAATGAGGAAAAATGTTTAATTCGCCGTTAGAACCACACACTCAAGGTTAGATATATAAAAATGGTCTATGACTGACTGTAGCCACTGTATTGTGGTGACTGCAGCCAAGGAAGGGGTTACCATGCACACAACTTTTTATGTACACAAGAAACAGACTTATAACCGAGAACGCGTTGCCCGCATCCATGCTACCGACAAGCGTATCCTTGCCGACCTGCTACCCAATTTAATGTTTGGCTTGGTTTCTACGGTAACATGGTTGCCCCCGTTGCCAGGGGCAACCAGGAGCAAGGCGTTCTGGGTCAGACGTTTCTGCCAATCACAGACCCGTGACGTCACTTAGAGTTTTGAACGAGCCAGTGGAATGCCGAAGAGGAGTGTGTCCGGAAGAAAGGCTCTGAAAGGGCTGTCTGCCCCCCGGCGATGATGCAAAACATTAACATTTTTAAGTAAATCATTTTGAAAACTTACCCTTTTCGATTTCACATGGTAAGATGAGACCTTTTATCAGCTTCTGGCTCGCCAGCTTTGTTAGGGAGAATGTTGTTACAACCAGTTGCACGCAGACGACCTATGCATTGAATGCCCTTGCAACTGGCTAACTGTTGCTCGTTAGATAGCCTGTAGTCTACCTAGCTACGATCGAAAGTAAGTAGCACTAATTATAGGTAGTTAACTATAGTTTGGATAATCCATAGATAGATTATTCTCTATGATGGTAGCTGGTTTGCAAAATACCAAGTTAGATCCTTGTCTTTGAAACTCTAACTTCCATATTTCCAGCTGATTTTCCCTTGAATGTGTCACTGGCATTGGGTAACTTAGCTGCCTAACTACAGCCAACGTCAGGAAAAGAAATATTATCGATGTTGTCAAGTGCAATTAACAGTTTCTAGCTATTAGGCTGGCGGCTGACTGACTGGGTCGCTAACTGTAGATTGGTAGCAGATAACTTCCGTCCCCTGCACTTGGGAGTGTAGCCAATATGCGGGTTCGTTTTACATAGGAATAGTAATGCTGTGTAACATGACCGCAGACAAGTAGAAGGTATGATACGCAAGCCATGTGCACTCTCTGGCAGTATACATTACACTGTTTACTACTTCACGTCTACACATTATCAGAATTATCAAAAGTACGGTATAAAACGCTAAAATAGAATAGGGGGAAGCACGTGAAAAGAGTAGAGGAGATTTGCCATGCTTTCCAAGTCTTCCTCTTTTCTGTGACAGAGAAGAGCGATGAAGACGCCGTCCTCCTCGCCGCCGATACACGTGCACGTGGCGGAGAGCACGCCTGTGCACGTGCACGTGAAGAAATTCCAGAAGAGCGGCTCCGCCAGGACGCCACAGGTCAGTCAGGTCATCTGTAAAAGTGTTGTTTAGGACGGATGTGCAAAGAGGGTCCTATCGATTTCTGGATTTCATGCCAAAATCTGCTCTTAATTATTTAATTATCCTAATAATCAGTGATGTGACATTTTAGCTAAATTTACTGATAAGCTCAAGAATGACAGCTGATAACTGATTTGTGTCTCTTTAAGATCCAATGCAACAGTTTTCAACCTGGTTTTTGACAGTTGTAAATGAAAAGGACAGCACTTGTATTTGTTCTAAAGATTTTTTGAAGTGGTTGTTTAGCACGAACATAGCCAATATCTAAATAAGTTAGCTGAAAAAAATGTGTTTAAGTGCACACGTTTGGGTGCTTTCCATCATAATGCAGGTTTGGGTCATTGCCATTTGTTCTGTCATTTTTCACTAGTAATTTAGTTTGTGTGACAACCACAGCACCTAAACGGAAACCACTATAATTTCACCTGTCAGTCTCAATTAAAAGATGTAATCTCTTTCTAATGGATCATTTGTCACATAGCACATTACAGTAAATTAAAGCTTTAGTTGCTGACTGCTTAAAATTACTGGGATGTGAATGTGGTGTATTTATTCTTCATGACATACGCAGTTATTTCTGACATAATGGGATCTTAAGTGGGTAAATCATCCTTCAGTAGACTTTGTGAACAGTCAACAGCTCATTAGAACTCAGTGGGTGGCATTATAGTAGGGACGAAAACCAGCATACACAGTGGGTCGCAAGGATTGAGTTTGAAAACCTCTGACCTAATGTTCTGATCTGTGAGTGAACTCATTTTAGTAATAAGTGAATTAATTCAGCCAGGGTAATTGATGGGAACAAAAACCCAGCCTGTCAGAAATTATTATAATTATAATGTCATTATTATAATTAGGTGTGTATAATAATATTTATTTAATTGCTCCTGATACTTTAATTGTCATTGCCATGGACATTGACGGTAATTTACAGGAGCAAGGTTCGGTAGACTGTGTGCACGTTTGTGCGCTTTTGTGTCCGTTCGACGGAAATCTCGTTACAATCCTCCGACGGAATACTGACGTCGTAGGGAGAATCGGCCTGCTCACGTGCCCATCTGATGAAGAAAGTGAAGTTAATTAAAGCAGAGCGGTGTTTCCTTGCGCAGAAGAGCGTCCAGGAGGCGAAGATGCGGGCGGAGGCGGGGAATCTTCGGCCCACCGCGCAAGTGAAGATGCGCGTGCCCTGGGTCCCTCCCGGCAAGACTTCCACTCGCGACGCCCTGTACAAGTGGGAGGTAAGGCCAAGTGAGCCCCCCCGCCGCCCCATTCACATTCCCAGTGGATTTCTGGCTTTGTTTCTTCTGTTCATTTGTCTTTTCATTATTCTGTAAAAAAAAAAAAAAGGCTGTGGAGAAGGCAGAAAGGTTGTTGGTAACTCGATTAGGCTTTTTGAAGTTAAGTGTAGGTCCCCGTTCCTGCGTGGAGTGGGCGGGGCTGGCGAACGAGGCGGGAAAACGCTCTCTCTGTGCGGCAGGGTCCGACACACCGGCTGGAGATCACGCCGGTGCCCGAGCCAGAACCCGCCCAATCAGCTGCGCTGCGATTATCTGACCTCTCCACTGAGGAGGGGGAGGTGCTACAGGGTAGGATCAACCAGTACGAGAGGAAGATTGACAGCCTGATGACCGAGGTCAGCTCCCTGAAGAGCGAGGTCAGTCAGACGCCCTGCGGTCATAAACTTTCAGCCTTCCCACCATGGTCAGTTTCCCTGTGGTCACCCTATCACGGTCACGTTACCATGGTTACCCTATCTCAGTCGCGTCACCATGGTCAGCCTATCACAATCACGTCACCATGGTCACCCTATCACGGTCATGTCACCATGGTTACCCTATCACGGTCACCTCACCATGGTCACCCTATCACAGTCACGTCACCATGGTAACCCTATCACGGTCATGTCACCACGGTCTCTCTGTCATGGTCACCAGTCCTACTCAGTACCTTGCAAATGAGAATCGAGTGCTCAGTTGGCTTATTTAGGTAAAGGTAAAATAAAAACAGTCACTCCTCCCACATTTACTCATTTAATAGACAGCATGTACCCCCCCCAGCAAATGCACTCACTCACTCACCCTGAGTCCCACCCCCTTTCTACACAGGCAGGAGTGCTGGGGTGGGTGCAGTTTGTGTGGGAGTGAACACACTCAAATCGAGCCAAGTTGCGTGGGAGTGAACACACTCAAATCGAGCCAAGTTGTGTGGGAGTGAGCAGACGCAAATCGAGCTAGCCCTCTCACGAGATCGCGCAATGAGATCTGAACACTTCCCGCGTTGAGATGGGCGTTTAAGGGGTTAACAGGAAGGCCTGACGGTGCAGTAAAAAGTGCCGAAGCTGCAGATGTCTGGGTGGATGAGACAGTGCGTTCAGCAGGGCGGGGTCAGGCCGCTCTGAGTGCTCTTATGATTGAGCCTAAATGGACGCTAGCCTTTTACCAGGAACAACAGCAGATTAGCTCAGGGATGGAAATAGCCCTTTGTTATCAGTGGCTCTCCACATTTAAACAAATAAATTAGGTTTTACAGTTTCTAAAGCAACATCCATACATGACTATGAATTTCTGTGAGTCTTGGAGCTTTCATCTGAGAAATCAGATGTGTGACATGTTTTTATTATGGAGTATGGCCTTCTTCTCTGCATTCTTTAGTTATTACGGGAAATAGTCACAAATTCTCTCTGGCAACTTGCATGGGTGTGAGTGAGTGTTGGTATACAGTGTGTATACGGCCTGTGTGTGCCTATATATTGTATGTCTACAGTGCATATAAGGTCTGTGTGCGTATACACAGTGTGTGTGTGTGTGTGTGCGCGCAGTGTGTAAAAGGTGTGTGTTTGCAGGTGAAGCTGCAGAAGAAGGAGCAGCTCTTGGAGCGGCAGTCCGAGCAGCTGAATGCGTCCCAGCGCCTCATCGCCGAGCAGGAGGAGGAGCTGGCCGAGGTCGCCAAGGAGCTGGAGGTGACGGAGCGCGAGAACTCCAGGCTCCGCCTCTCCATGGAGAAGATGCAGGAGGAGACCGACTACAGCAGGTACAGCTCCCCATCCCATTGGTGGAGAAGTCTGATTGGCATGTGATCTCACTGCATGCAAAGGCGGGAAGTATCTTCTGTCTGGATTCCAGTTGGCCACGCCCATGTAAACCATGCCTCTTCCCCGTTCACCAATACCAAAAATGGGTTTACAGTTAAAACACTTTCATGCACTGACACTTGTGTGCACCTACGCATTTGTGTGTTTGTAGATATACAGTGAGCTCCATAATGTTTTGGATAAAGACACATTTTTTATTGATTTGATTTAACTCCACAGTTTTAGATTTGTAATAAAACTATTTATATATGGTTAAAGTCCACATTCTCAGCTTTTTTTAAAGGGTATTTTTATACATTTTGGTTTCACAGGTGTTTCTGACGAGTCAGGTGTTTTCAATAGCTTCCTTATTGGCTTCATCGGAGAGCTTTTAGTATCTAGTCTTGATTCTAAGTATTAAATTGCCTTTGGAATCTGTTATTAGTGTCTGTCAACATGAGGACCAGAGTTGTGCCAAGGTAGTTATTATGAGGCAGAGAAATAAGAAAAAATCAGTTAGAGACATAGGCTAAACCTTAGACTGTTTGAAACGTCATTGAGAGAAAAGAGAGCGCTGGTGAGCTCAGCAAGCGCAAAGGGCCTGGTAGGCCAAGGAAGACCTCTACAGTTAATGACAGAAGATTTCTCACCATAATGAAGAAAAAATATTTATATTTGTATATGTGTTATTATCTGAATGGGATTCGGGTCTTCCTCTGGCCTTTAGATGATTGGCTGCCTGATTCAATAATTGGCCCTCATGGAGCTGTCCAGTCTTGAGTGGGGAGCAGGGGTGCTGAAGTTTCTCCTGGTCCTGCTGACGCTATCCATGGTCCTATATTCCCTTGCTATGGAAAGGGGCAGCAGGAATCAGCGTTGTCTGTTGGCAGGTAGGTGCGGGTTATTTCAATCCCCGCACCCACCTCCCCCCTAAAGTCACCTTTCCATCAGGGAAGAAGTACAAATACTATATTAGGAAATCCAAAGATAATGGCTGGTGTGCTACTATGGGTCAATATGTGGTGGCCAATGTGGTCCTACATTTCTCCACTGCATGTTGGCCCTGTCTCCCATTGGCCACGCCCCATACTGACTGTGTATCACACAGGCCTCGCCCTATGTTAAATGCCCCATAGGAGTGCATGTTAGGGATGTCATGAAATAGTGATATATTGAATATTGATCGCAGCCGTCTGCGAACATCTCCACGTCCGCCCCATTTATTTAGTTGTCAGTTTGACAGAATTTGATAGAGGCAACGCCCCATGTTAACCCCTACCTCATGTTTACCGCGCCCCTCTTTGGCCTCACCCTTGACCGCAGGCTGGAGAAGGAGGCCCTGGTGCAGGAGAAGGACGCCCTCTTGAGGAAGCTGCTGGAAGTGGAGGTGGACGGGGCGGCGGCCTCCAGGCAGGTCTCCGCCCTGCGGGAGGCCGTGGGCAGGATGAGGACTGTGAGTCACCAATGGGGGGCGGAGCTAGGGAGCTAGGCAGGGCGAGATCGCCATGACGACAGCTTTTAACAGTGACCTCCAGGAACTTCGGCTTTGGGGCAGCAGAGGAGAGTTTTAATAGTTGTTTTTATTGATTCTTTATTATATTACGCTTAGTACTGTTATGAATTTTTTATGCATCAGGAAGAGGCCCATAGCCAGAGGAATATGTACATTTATATAAACCTTTTCCAATAAAACACAACGATATTAATTACTTTGTACTTGGCGAAAAGACATATAGGATATGTATGTATATTTTTATTGGTATGTGGCCAATCATAGAATACCTCCACCCACTATGAGGTTCATGAAGCCTCACTCCCCAGTTTTGCTAAGGGAGACCAGATGGGTGGGGTTGAGGCTGAATGGTGTGTCCCCCCCCGTACCCCCCCAGGAGAGGCAGTTATCAGGGACGGACTCCACACAGCTGTCCCATCAGAAGGAGCTCCTGCTGCAGAAGTTGGAGACCTTCGAGGAAACGAACCGCGCACTGCGCCATCTCCTGAAGGAGCAGCACGGGCGCGAGGTACAGTACACCCTCCTGGCCTGCAGGGGGAGCACTTTCTAACACTGCAAGGGTGTAGGGCTCGGCTCAGTCTGACTGAATTCCTGCTGACAGGTCGAGGCGTTGCGGCTGTCGGAGCAGAAGGACGTCATCCTGAAGAAGCTGGCAGACACAGAGGCAGAGAACACAGTATGACCTTTCACCTTTCACCTTTCACATCCGTATATCCTAGATTTTTATTGATATATTCTATTGACTAAGCAGGTGGTCAACTCTGTTTTCTTACTATTACTATTACTATAAGTTATTTTGCAACCATTGAAGCTGAAACATTACAGTTAGGAGGATCTTATGAATGTTCATGAATGAATGTGTACAAAAAAACATGGCATTATATTTGGAAAGAGACTTGCTGTTAAGTTTTTAAATATACATTTTCGGTGCATTGAGCACCACTAAAATAGGGGTCTATAGAGGTCTGTTGTATCAAGGTGAAGTGCATCAAAAGAGTTTAGTCTGAGTAAGTAGAAAACATTCTTTAATTTCATTTTAGGGTAAACTGTCCCTTTAATGGACACATCAGGGTTCACTGTGGTATGTCTGTGTGTGTGTGTGTGTGTGTGTGTGTGTGTGTGTGTGTGTGTGTGTCTGGCTTGTTAAACTGTGTTTTAGCTGCTGGTGGTGAGGTTGCAGGACAGAGAGAAGGAGCTGAATCAGCTCACAGTGTTCCTGGAGACTGAAAAGGTACACACACACACACACACGCATGCACGCTATTCCACTCTCATTCCTGAATCAGTAAATGCTGCTAAAATTTCAGGTCATATAACTGATTTGCTGAATTTAAATAATTAAGAAGTTGGCCTGAAATCCAGACGCGGCCCTCCTTGCCCACCCTGCTCAATACTATATGCACCACATATACACTACTCATATTGCACAACACAAATACTCACTGCACTCACATCTATACTATGTATAAACTCACATCACTCATTGGACACATCTATCCCCAAACTCATATCTGTGCTGCACATCTTCACTTTATCATTGGGAAATGTAATTCATTAAGAAGTTACTCTTTTACTAACTGCCAGTGTGCGCCCCCTGCAGGAGAACGCGAGGACCACAGCAGAGCTGTCCAAAGCGCTGGAGTCCACACGCGCCCACCTGCAGGGCCAGCTGCGCAGCAAAGAGGCCGAGAACAACCGCCTGGCCGTCCAGATCCGGGTACCCCAAATACCCCCCGCTCTGCGTTTGTGTGTTTGTGCCTGTTTGTGTGTTTGTGCGTCAGCATG
>NC_049214.1:28951288-28966288 GCF_013347855.1 Anguilla anguilla
AGCTGCGCCGGGACAAGGAGGACGTGAGCATGGTTACCTGCACACACACACACACTTTCAGACGCACACACACACACCAACACACACACACACACACACACACACACACTCACACACACAGACACACACACACAGACACACACACACACACACACACACACACACACTTTCACACACACACACACACACACACACACACACACACACACTTTCACACACACACACACACACTTTCACACACACACACACACGCGTGTATGCATATACGCAAACCTGCATGGTCAGTAGTAGTTTTAGAAAGGTTAAAAAGTTATTAAAATTTTAAAGCACTATCAGTCACTGAACATGCCTGTCTATCTACTCTTGTGGGTACATGGCATGTATTGATGGGCTGAATGGCCTGTGCATGTCCTCATATATGCTTGTCTATCCCCCTCCCCCCCCCCCCCCCCTCGCCCCAGGCGGAGAGGCGGTTCCAGAGTCGGCTGCAGGACGTGAGAGATCGGCTGGAGCAGTCGGACAGCACCAACCGCAGCCTGCAGAGCTACGTCCAGTTCCTCAAGGCCTCCTACGCACACGTGTTCGGAGACTCCCCCCTCACCAGCTCCGCCCTGCGAGCCCCCTCCCCAGTCTGACCAGGCTCCGCCCCTCACCAGCTCCACCCCTGCGAGCCCCCTCCCCAGTCTGACCAGGCTCCGCCCCTTCAGCCACCATCTCTTTCAAAGACATATTCATACCAAACCCTGTATGGCACTGTTACTCTCCCTCTCTAGCTTGACTTTATTTATACTATGTGCTATACAGCAGGTTTCCTCAGTCCCTGGCCTAGAGAGCAGGGTGGCTGGTTTTGGTATTTTCACCTTAGAAATCAGCAATAAATTCAGATCCAGGAAACCAGGGGAGGTGAGTTAGCTGTGTAATCGACTGCTTTGGTCTGATGGACTAAGTAGCGAGTAACAGCGAAACCAGTGAACTCTGCAGCTCCCCAGGGCTGGGTTTGAGGACCCCTGCTGTGCTGTGTTTAGTCCATCCCAGTTGTACATGAAGTACTTACAATTATACGAGTATAAAAATTACGTTTACAGACTTTTGAGAAAGACGTATAACCTTTTTTTATCATGATTTAATTTGAATTCATTTTATTTATTTATTTATCGCAGTGTTCTTGAAAGCAATTTATAGGGTCTTTTTAAAAAAGATGTAAAACCTTCCATGGTATTATAAAAGTGTGCTATTATGGAAGGATTTCCAAAGCCCTACAGGGGTCTGTGCTGTGTGGAAGTCCTCCACGGGTGCTATCTGTTTTGATACCATTGACATAAATTCAGGTTCACTATTTATATTTGCAGTATCTATGGTTTTGCTTTTAAATATTCAAGCTTTGACTTAAGTTGTTGATTTATGTTTGAAAAAAAAGAAGGAGGTTCAGTACTGTAATACGAACGCAGTATCCGCAAAGCTACATGTCGGAGATAATGACTGTCACTGTTTCTGTGCTTCAATTTAATTACATGAGATTTTTATTGAGATATTCTAGTTACAGTACATAGAATTTATTTAGAAAAATGAATTTAAATGCAATAAAGTAAGTTTCAATAATTAAAGCTTGTGTCCTAAATTAAATATATTTTAGTTACTTCTTGATGACCTTCGGGGGTGTTTTTCATTCATAAAAGCTCAATACCGTCTGTGAAGTATGAACCTACTTTAAAAGGTAATAATTCTCTTTGATGTTTAAAATGGCTGCTTTGCTTTGGTTCACCCACTGACATGGTGAGATATATAAGGTACAGCCAGAGGTGTGACAGACATTCTGCTCCTCTGTTCATTCCATCATGTCAACGATTCAACAACAGAAGGTTCCAGTTTGTAACAGAAGGTTCTGGTGCCCTATTACAGAACACCCTTTGCATTCTACTTGGTCACGCCCCTTCATAAATATTAATGATGTATCAGATTCAAATGCATTGGCTTCAATGGTAGAGACAGAAGTTAATAATGCTGAGTATTTGCCGAGTGCTAAGAACACTGAGTATCTGATCACTCTAAAGACTGGTATTGATATTCATTGGAGGGTACGTATGCTGTTGGATTGGTTAGGCTGAAGCTGTCCTCTGTGACATCACTGTCGCCCAGTCTTGATGATTCTGTCGCAGTCCAGAGATCTCTCCTGATGCCGAGGTTCCAGAATTCCAATCCCATGTGAGCACATTACCTGGAGATATGGTGGACAGACATGAACGTGGAATATTAAAATATGGAACTTAAAACACCATGCTATTTCAGTAGTTGTTTCTTTGATTTATGTATTGTGGCAGCTGGATGTTAAGTTATTGTTATTCGGGCCCTGGGCTTGTAACCAGAAGTTTAAGGTTAACTCCTATTGCAGTCAGTGTGCTATTTAAATGAAAGGGCCTTAGTTAATACCCAGCGTTATTAATGGAATATTTCTGTGCAAAACAACCGTGAAGCGGTCACATGTCCAGTCCAGTCTAATCTCTTGTGCTCAGTGTTGACATCCCCATGGTGTGCTAGTCTTATTGCTGGCAGAATGTATTTTCCTATACAACCGCAGGTGTTGCCAGATGCCTAGGATTTTATTTTCCAAAATATTCTTCAAAATCATTCATCTACAACAGATTCCCACGCAGATCTTCTAAGACATTCCCTAATAGCTTTCTGTGAAATACATTTATTCTTTGAAAGCATTGTACCTGCTTCAGCAGACAAATGGCTGGTTATGTACATTTCAGACAGTGTGACTTCAAGTCTTCCATTTTGGATGAAGGGTGATAGGGCAATTGGAAAGACCTATAAATACAAACCATGGTTGCTGCTGAGCAATCTTAAGCTGCTATCTACATAGTTGCACACATTTGCTGATAATGTGCTATCTAAGGCACAAAAAAAGTTTCTTTTTTTAGAAACAGCTCAATTTCTCAGTAACTGTAGACTTTTTTACTGGTTGACCATTTTTCATTTTACAGTGTAAAACTAAATGTATTATACATACTGTACATGAGTAAAATTTCCTGGTTAAGTATTTAATAAACAATATGAATGCACTGTGATGTACATTGTGTTTTTCTCCAAAGTGGTGACATACAGTATAAACCTGTTACTAATGCCCAATGGTAAAAGGTTATTTTCTAAGGGGGGGTTCTTTATTGTCTGATCCTGTGAAAGAGGTCTGAGTCCTCTTGTGTAACTGCCAATCAAACTCTTTAAAAAAAAAAAGTCTGTAGATATTTGGAGAGTGACGCCATTTTGTTTTTGTTTTGGCTGGATTTCAGCACACTGAATTTGAAATGAAACAATGAAAATGAGGCTAAAATGCAAACAGTCAAAATGAGGACCAAAACTAATTGGGTTAACATAATCTCAGTCATAATTATTTGAATTTATGATTTATTCATACCTATTATTTCCACAAATTATTTTTGTTATAATAAACTGCTGGAAAATATTGAATTTTCGACCAGGAGGCCTATCAATTTGAGCTACCAAATGGCTCTCTTATAGAATTTGCTGAGGCCTTTCAATTCTTCCTCTGTGAGTCAGAGCTCTTGCAGGGACCCATAAATTGTTTTCAGCTAGACGCGAGGGGTGCCAGAAGGCTTTCGTGCGCTCGTGAAGCTTAATTTCGGAATCTGGAACTCCTGAACGGATTTATCCTCAGCACATTCCAGAGCACGTGAGCGCTGCTGAGACGCAGAGGATTCTGCCCGACCGATCTAACATCCGGATCCGTACCCCCAAACGATGAATGCACTGCTCCCACATGCCTCTGCTGTTTATCTTTCAGCATTTTATTGATTTATGTTGCATTATCTTGGTTGGGATCCTTTCATGGCACACCACGAATCAGACTATATTGCATTAAACCTTTAATTTGCATAATGGACATAAACGTTCAGGAAAAGCAAAATCGCTTCCAGTATAGGCCACCTTTGGGGTGTAAGTTAATGCATGTTATGATGTAGTTTTATTTATTAGAAATTGCAATTTAGTTCATTATCATTATGATTGGTATAATCTGAAACTATGCTGTATTTCCAAGAGGATAGATTTACTGAAATGTAAAGTCAGTTTTACCTTCTGCGGCGTCAGTATCAAAATCCACAATTTACACCTGGTATTGAAAAAAGGGCTTCCTCCCAACCTCAAATTGGTGGAGTTGGTTAATAGCCTACATACACCGACAATAAAAATTAATTACAAATTCGGTCATGTAATTCAGATGTACTGACCAGGCGTGCAAATTGTCTGAATGTGTGCATTTTTATTTATCATCTAACTGCACTCAGATAAATGTTATGACAGCCTACCGAACATGCAGAGCAGATTATTGATGAATAGGCCTATCTCACGCAGTCCATTTAAACATTATTGTTTTAGTTTGGATTAATTTGCCAAAATGTTGCTATCTTCTTCACAGTTACCTCTCTTTTTCTGGAGACGAGGACATACTGGAAGTTCATAAGAATTCTCTAAACATATTAAATACTTGTTTTTTTATCAACTGTGTGTTGTGCGCATCGGATTCGGACACTTCCGTCAAAGCCCGGTTCACATTCGGCTTGTTGCTGCGGTGTATGATGTCACCGCCTCGCGCAGTATATTAGACTTGGCCCGATACTCTGAACGCCTTCAGTTGCGGCGAGTGTGGCGCCTGGTAGTTCCATTTGAAATAAAGAGCTATACATTCCGGAAAAGGTAAGGTAAAATGGTGACAAAGTATTGCACATATGAAAGATTTTTAAACATATAATTTTGGGTGCAATCTGTGAATGCTTGTCCAGCTTCCAGTAAATATTTTCAGATGGTTTGCAGGTTATCGTTAACTTAAATGAAATGTTTACATTGCTGATGTGTCTTGGTTTAAGTGTAAATGTAGACTTCACCTTGACCTACATCAGTTTTTCTTGCAATCGTCTGCTAAATGGGAATTCATTAGTAAAGAATGTCTCCTACGAAACCCTTGGGTTAGGCTTTTAAATTTCGGTCTGTTGAATCGTGTTTAAAATTTGATTCCAGAATCAAGTGAAAAGAAGACCACATTATGGTGTAGGCTATGTTATAACAGTATAATTGCAACGCATCAAATAGCCAATAGCTGAAACTAAAAAAGGTAGAAAACATTTGAAATGTAGCATCACTCTCGCCTGCACAGTTTTGTACCAGCCAACGAACGCACCGGTGTTGGCTGTTGTCCGATAGCTAAGGTTAGCGGGGTGAAATGATAAACCGTGTTTCTGTTGCCTATTTGCGCCTGCACGTTTATTACTGAGGAAGGAAAATGGTTACGCACTAACATCCATTCCCTGACCACATTTGGGACGTTTATGCTCGCAGGTGTCGTGATGATGTTCGGGGTCGTTCGTTTTCTGAGGATATTTTATCTGAGCCGGCGAAGGATCCGCCCAGCGCTGCCTATATATACAATAGGAATTTAATTGTACAGCTTCACCGACAATTGATGAGCTGTCAACGATTATTTGCTGTTGTTCATGTGATTAAAATGTTCATATATAATGTGTGTGAAACTGTCTTGTTTAATTTCTTATGAAAACATGAAAACATTGGATACTTGTCGATGTGGTAACGCTCGCTACTGTTCTCGTTTGACAGCTGTCAGATATCAGATAGCCGTCATGGGTTTTGTATACCTTTTCATGTACAGCTGTTGAGAGAAACGTCTGTCCCCATGAGGGTCAAGGCAACCCGATACTATTAGTAGCGGCTAGATAAGACGTTCCTCTGTTTAATTTAATGATCTTGTCCTGTGTATTTTGTAAATTATTAGTTGTTCGGTGACATGGTAAAAACGGTTTGTTGTTTATCATCCTATTGCATCTCGCAGATATGTGGTTGTGACGCGGTATGTGTACTGTAGGTGGGTCACGTGCGTTTTCCTGTAGACCGCTCCTTATGAGCAAAAGCTCTTGCGCTGTCCTTGGCATCTGTATTGATGATGCAGGACGATGACTGGGCTCGTGTTCGGTCAAACATATGTACAGACAGAACACCTTTCCTCTTGAATATTGTCCTCCATTTTGTTTCTGCATTGGTCAGAGAGCTCCTATCCAGACTAGTGACTCTGAAGGCTGATATGGTATGATGCTACATGAATATATACCAGGGAAGCAACAAGAACACCAGATAAATTGCAGCCAACATGCATCAAGCTGAAAAGCTGCTAAAATAAAAGCAGTGAAATCGTAGTGCCTCACAATTGTTTGTAAACTTAACATATTTGCATCACAATGATGCTTAACACAGAGAGCCAAGCAATGTTTAGTTTCCACCCCTTTGTGTTTGCGCAGGCGTGTTGCAGCTTGTGATTGCTATCCTGCAATCTGATGGCACTCTAGCTAATTTAGTTGGCATCATTTATATAGGCCATGGTTCGGTTGGCTTGAATCGATTGGAATCCCACCTACACAAGATCGTGATTCCTCAGAAGTAATAGCTGACAATTAGCTTATTAGAAAAGCGCATCCCCAGGATTTGAGTGGTCGTATCTCACATCAGACCGATGAGTCGTATAAGGTCATGAGCCTGACGAGAAGCAGAACGATGATGTACCAAAGATGATGTACTTTACTGTAGGATCCTCAACGTGTTCAACGGTGGCCTTGCACAGTATTACCATGCCCCCGGTGTCTAAGGGTGGCAAGTGACTGCAGACAGGAAGAAGTGACCTGGTCAAAGTACCAGCTAGGATTGGTTTTGTTCCTCAGAGAAAACCTGCCTACCTCAGGGGATAGGTTGTGCTTGGAGAATGTTGTGAAGAACTGTGGCAAAAGTTAATATTTTTTTTACTCTTGCGGCTCTTGTTCTATTGCCTTGTGGTTGTCTCAACGACATTTTGTCACCAGTGACAAAAACATTGTTACTGAAAAAATCTACATATGCCTACTATATGAATTGCATAAGTTTCAGACAATGCATTCACCATAGGAGTTGTGGCTGGGGTCTAAGCCCCGCACAGTTGTGGTTGAGATATCACCGTGGCCTGAATTCGGGCCCAGAAAAACCCTTGTTAATGCGCGTCCAATCTAAGAGAGATCGGCATTCGTTAATAGGCAGCCAATCAAAGATCGCCGTTCATTTTTCATACTTAAAAGTCATTAGCGATTATTATTCATTTAGGCCACCTGCTCCTTTCCTCTGGAGAAAGAGCTCGTCGAGCGCATTCCCAGGGCCTTTGTTTTAAAATGGGCCACTGTCCTTCCTCCTGCAGTGTCATTGTCCTCTGCCTCCTGCTCGCCAATCAAACGCGAGACTCCATTCTGGGACACCGCACCCAGGCTCGGAGTGCGGGTTCCAGCGACTCCCTGCTAACGCAGAACATTCTCACAATGTTCCTGCCACGCACCGACAACGTTATGACATCCACAAAACGTTCCCGTAGCATTGAGAGAACATTTTGAGTTAGCTGGCACCGACCGGTATTTAACGCAGTGGTTCTGGGCCGAGCGCTGGAGCTCGTTGCTGAAGTGTCGTTGGGAGGTGAAGGGCTGCAGTAGCTGTGGCGTGTTCTGACCCGGCCGCTTCCTTATCTGTGTGCAAGGTCACCCCCCCCATCCTTCTTCAAGGTTGAAGGAGCGCACGGGTTGCCGCGTTCGCTCTGAGCTGCAGGATGGGGGTGTGGTTTCCGTTTCTTACTCAGGAACAAACTGACACTTGTTCCTTTTTTTAGGTTGGGGTGGGGGTGGGGGGGGGGGTTGCAGGCCTTCATTCTAACCGAGGTGGTTCTTTTTTATCTTTGACTTTTGAATAACAAATTTAAACATGCAAAATAATTTTTTATCTTCTTTCATATCATCACAGGTGCTGCTGTAATGATAATCCCTGGCCAGTGATATTTCTTTTAGTAGCTATGTCTTGTAACTATGCTTTTCCTGGACATTTCCAATATTGCAAAAGCGATATTTTGACAGCTATAAAAAAAACAATATCTTATTGGTTCAGTCAGAGGTTCTGTTCATGTGCTGCTCTGATTCTGGTATGTCATAAATTCCAGCATTTCAGTGCAAAGTGAGGAGGCGGCCCCCACAATATCATTGCATACTGAGCCTTTAATCATCACTTAGCAACAGCATATAGGTCGCCATGGCAACACAACTGTGACTGTAATATTTCCGAGCCCTTTAATGAAAAATTCTCAGTCTCACAACGAGGCTTCCTGTTTAAACACAAATTAAATAGTTAGTACATACAGGAAGAAGGGGCAAACACCGTCAGTAATTTTCAATACTGTTACTAATAATAATGGCGAGACCAGTGTCTTTGATCCGTTTATAAAGTTTCCGTGGTCAGTTGGTTTTGCTGCTCCTGGCCTTATTGCGTGTTGCGTCCCGGCGTAACCCAATCCCCTGGTATGCCCCGAGTGGCGTTTTTCCCTTTTATCCTGGGAGAGCTCTAATGAACTTCGCGCCAGTAACATGCAAACTCCGGTGCTAGTCGATCTTTATGTGCTCGACTCCGTTTATCTTGCGTGCGGTAAGCAGGCGAGCAGCGCGGTTGAATCGAACCGTCCGGCGAGAGATTAAAGGGTTGAAATGTAAATGCGGCGTTGTTTTTTCATTGCTTAATGTGTCCGTGCGGGAAGGTTTGGATCGATTACAGTATCTTGCATTATTAATGTCTGTCTTCCTGTTTTGTTCCGTGAGGCTTTTATATGAAGCTGTTTTAAAAAAATAAAATAAAAAAACATGAAAAGATGCACCACTTGTCTGTTGAATGCGTAACCGTGTGTGTTTAATGTTGTTTAATGTTGTGTCACCCTCCATCCAAACCACAGCTTATCTCATCATGTCCACATTTATTAAACCCAAACTGAAGGTACAGTAGCACCACTGTGTGTATGTGTGTGTCTGTCTTGTGTGTGGTTGGAGTGCAATGGATGCATTACTCTTCCTTAAGGTGCAACCCTTTGAGATGTAAGATCACGCATATGTGATTAGAATGTTCTTAATTGAACTTAATTGAAAGCAGTGGAGTTCTAGATCACTGACTTATAATTTTCAAAAAAAAACATTCCAAAAACCTACTCCTCAAAGGGTTAAAGTGCTTAATGTTCTTAGTTTTAGGTCTCCTGATTGTTCAAATACTGAGAACAGCGAGGTGCCACATGAGCAGGTGTGTGTTTTTTGGGGGGGGGGTTTTGACATTTGGTCTTGGTGATGCTCACAGTGCAGATATGTTTGTGGGCGGGGTCAAGTCTTCGCCCCTCCCATTGCTGCCATGGATACGGTAGTGAGCCGTGACTCTCTCCTGGAGCATATTCCATATTGTTACTGCTATACTGTCATTCCCCTGCAGAAATAGGCTTGTTAGCAGTCTGATGCTGCCCCAGCCCACCCAGGCAGCTGACCGTTCAGTTACACAGAGGTCACTGCACACCAGTAATGTGAGACCTGCTTTTTATCAACGATAATTATGTTGGGTTATTTTGGGTATAATAATTTAGAGTAGGTGAAATGATAACATACAAGCAAAAATGATTAAATTAATTTTTGGCCAGGACAGTGTTCTGCATGGGTTTGAGTGTTTGTGCGTGTATACTGTGCATGAATTGGAGTTGCTGTGGTTTTTGGATGAAATACCAGATTAAATCAAAAGAGTGACACCTGCTAATTTATAAAAAAATAAAATCAGATCCTTATTTGGGATGGGTAAGTGAAACCTTTTTTATGTGTTTGTTCATGGCTGTGGGAAGTCTGTAGAGATGAAAGGCTTGATTTTGGTTTTTGGCAGTGATCACTTTTCATAAAGGAAAAAAAAGACCTGTCTCTTACAGAATGCACCAACAGCAGGCAGGTAAATAACTTTAATGTATCCAGAGGGGAAATTTGGAGTGCGACAGTGTTTAGCCATGACACTAAAGGAAAGATGAGATACTGAGTGCATTCAACAGTGGAATTTTCTGGAATTACGGTGATGGTTGATGGAGACGCAGGACTGAGGGGAAACCACCAAGCCTTAAAAAGTGCAGTTTTTTAAAAAGTTTTTTTATTAGAGGGTGTCTTCATCAGGATTCCTGAGTTTCTTCGCTCCTCTCTGCTCCACTGTGTTGTCCACAGCACAGGAAGTGACATGCATGTGGAAAACAGGATGTAGTGCCCTATTGTCTTCTGCTCCCTGAAAGAGGCATTGTTCAGTCATGGTATTGTGGATCTCGGAATGCGCTCTGCTTCTGAAAAACTGACGATTGTGAAAACACCCTCCCCACCCAAGTGCTGGAGTGACATGGCTGTTTCCATGGTGACGCATGTAAAACACGTCATATTTCTCCCACAGACTGACACCGCCCCCCCCCTCCATTGAGCTTGGAAGGTGTTGTCTCAATGAGGAGACTCATAATTACTTGTTATACGTATTCAAGTAAGGGACAATGCACAGTCTTTACTACAAATGTCACCATTCTATGTACTGTGCTGAATTTAGCCAGAAAATTTCCATCTGCAGTCCCAGTTGTTTTTCTGGTCTTTTCTAGAATAGAGGACATGTACATTTAACATTTATTCAGTAATACATTTATTCCCAAACAATTAAGAAATCATGTGACAAATTAACACAGCTCTTAATGTACATATTAATAACATAATAAATAGAAGGCTCATTTTTGCACTGCAGTGACTATACCTTATTCCAAAATTGTAAATTGGCCCCCTCTAGTCAATCATATTGACTGCTGGCTCCATTATCCTTATCGAGTTACTCCATGCAGCCATAATGCATAATGCAAAAATTTTAGCCAGTTAATTTATGTAGTCTTAAATTGCACTTGCAAGGGACCACACTGCCAAACAACAGGAAATCTGCCTGGTGACAAGCCCCATTATTACCGATTAAGCCCTGTTAGAGGATCACTAACGATTAGTGCTTAACTCCGTTACCGTGTCGTTCTTTCTGGCGTTAAATCAATACCTGAGACGGCTCCTCCTCCTGTCTGCCTGCTCGTCCAATCGCGTCGCACTCTGACGCGCGGTCCCTGTGGCTCGGCTCCACGGATCGGTCGGGTCAGGAGAGGAAGCGTTCCATAAATATCACTCTTCCTTCAGGGAGTCTCTGGCATTTTTCTGTGAGGAAACAAATCGATCATCAGCAAGAGAGGAAGAGACGGGACTCTGGGGGGGGGGGGGGGTGGGGGGTTGATGCTAAAAACAGTGAAGTGGGGGGGTGGGGGCAGTTTCTGGGTTTGCCGCCATTTCGTCTCTCTGTACTCAGCTGCACTTATGGTCCAGTTGAGTGCTGTACTTTGTTAAGTATGTCACTCTGCATAAAAGCCGCAGCTAAATGGATGTAATGCAGCACAGAGAGACTGCACTGTGACTCCCACGCTCAGTATTGGTGTCCTGCTCTTCTGTAATTCCCCACAGGGCTGAAAGCCCCGGCCTGCAGGTTCAGGGTTTGATGTCACCGCTCATTAGTGGGGGGGTGGACCCTTGTGGAAAGTAGTGAAAATATATATAGAAATAGAATATATTTTTCTAAGAAATTGCAACACATCACAATATATGGGGAAATAAATGATTGCCGCTTACAGATTTAGAAATATATGTTTGCACGGCTTCACGTTAAAAACCAGCCCAAATGCTCATAGGTATGTCCACTGCTGTGACAGCACCCTTATACACCCACATACACTCACTCCTCCTCACCTTCTCTCAAACTCTCTCTTTCTTTTCCTTCTCTCCGCCTCTCTCCATCGTCCCTTTAATGGTTCAGTCTTCTAACTTCATTCATCTCACTTTTCTCTCTGTGAAATTGTCACTAGGTTTCCTTTCAATCAGCAGCCAATTTAGGCCTTGAAAACAAGTGTGTGAGTGCTCTTTAGCTCATTAGGGGCTTAAATTAAGCAATTAAGTGCTGAAACAGACCAAAACCAGCAGACACTGCTACCCTCCGGGTCTGGAGTCAGACCCCCTGAGTTAGACAGTAATAAGCGGTAATGATCTCTCTAAACTTAATATCTTAGCGGTCACGCTGCTCCCATAGTGCTCACGGAGACTGCCACACCAGGCTGGGAAATAACTGAAGCGCTCACACCCGTCCAGCGAACGCCAGGGAGGCTGACTTGCCCTCGGTCTGCTTGGAGCACACAGTGGTGCGAAATGGCTGCCGTGCGTGTCACCCAGCCAGGGGCTGTTGTTTATTAGTTGAGTCGCCTTGGCTCGCTCAACTTCCCCTGACGTTTCAAGTGGACGGACGGAGTTGGGTCGTCCCCCCCACCCACCCCCACCCCCACCCCCACCCCCACCCCCCACGGCTTTCACGTCAGACCGTCAGATTCTGTTTACCTGCTTTTGGACATGTAACATTCTGATGAGTCTCTTGATGTTGTCTTGGCAACAACATAGAAGGAACCATCCAGAATGGTATTTCCCAAAGTGAGATTAGGGATTTAGCTGGCTAACTTTTACAAATATTTATATTTAGTCCCACTTTGTCAAACCTCCTGCCCAAAGGTCAACTATGATCGTGAGGTAACAAAATGTGGATTGATGGGGCTGGAGCTGGAGCTGACTGTGTTCTTCATTAACCAGAGTCACACAATCCTGAGTGAAAGTGACGCCATTTGATTGCATTTGAATACCAGACTTACATGTGAAGTTTGAGGTCCTTTAGTTGCCTATTTGACTGAGATGTGAGGACACTTGGAAAAAATTGGGCCCCTTTGCCATGTGTTTGCCTGTGACTGAAAATGCGTGTGAACGTGCGCTTGTGTTTATGTGCGTGCAGAAGATGGACACTGGAATGAAGGTCCTGGAGACGGCGGACGACATCCAGGAGAGGAGGCAGCAGGTCCTGGACCGGTACCGCCATTTTAAGGAGCTGTCCAACCAACGCCGGCAGAAGCTGGAGGACTCGTATCGCTTCCAGTTCTTCCGCCGAGATGCCGACGAGCTGGAGAAATGGGTCCTGGAGAAGCTGCAGATCGCCTCCGACGAGAACTACAAGGACCCCTCCAACCTGCAGGTCAGGAAACCTCTGTATCTGTTATTTTATAGGGGGACTGCAGTGAGAGTTAGAGAGAGAGATGGGATCATAGTTCAGAAAGTGATGGAGTGGGCAACTGAACCCCTGGCCACATGGGGGGATTAGTATACTGTATGCTTTTAGTGCAGACTGCACCTCAAGATCTGTGCCATGCCAATCTCTCTGTTCCTATCCTTTTTTTTTTTTTTAGCAATCTCCCATTTTCTTTCAATTTTCTTCTCGTTTTTATTTCAGTTGTTCCTCACGAGTTACTGTTATGCCACTAGGAAACACCAGGAGCCTCAGCTTAAAGCTTGCGCTCTGGCCCGCTGTGATATTCAATAGCCTTCACCTGCGTCTCACCTGCATCTCACCTGAGTCTCGCCTGCATCTCACCTGCGTCTCATCAGTTTCTCAGCTGCGTTTCACCTGCTTCTCAACGCCCACAGGGGAAGCTGCAGAAGCACCAGGCCTTCGAGGCCGAGGTGCAGGCCAACGCGGGCGCCATCGTCAAGCTGGACGGGGCCGGCAACCAGATGATCGCCGAGGGCCACTTTGCGTCCGAGATGATCCGCGTAAGAGTCCGAATTTACCTCTAAAACTTACCGCTCAGCCGGCGGGGCGACAGTGTGCTGTAATGTTTGTGGACCCGGGCACTTTGTAGGCTCAATTCCTGCTGCTGCCATTGAGCGAGGTGCTTAATCTGAATTGCTTCAGCGAATTGATTTTATGTAAATAAATAAAAAGGTTGTGTCTAAACTCCTAAATGTAAGTGGACTGTTATAATGGAGCCAAAGTGTTTGGCTGACTTCAGCTATGACACAGCAAGGTCAAACTGCCAACAGGGAGCATCCACTCTGCTGTGTAGGCTTGTGATTTGATGAGCTCCTTAGTGTTTTCTTTTGTGGCCTTCATGTTTAACTTACTTGCATTTTCAAATAAATAAAGGAACACAGTGAAATAACTCTGTTGATGGGTGTTTTGACACTGCCTTGCAAAAGTATTCAGACCCTGGACCACTTCTCACATTTGACTGAGTTACAAATGATATATAATAAAAAATTCAGTTTTGTCTGATATTTAAAACCACTGAAATTGTACGTTATTTTAAAGTAACCTCGGTTTTATTTTAGAAAATAATTTTATGAAAAATAAAGACTGAAATATTCTGTTCTCGGAAGACCATCAATCCCTACCTGTGAACTTTGAAAGTAACCGTCACATTTTCTGGATAAAAATCCCATTCTCTTTAAGGATCATTGGTCAGGCTGTGAATCTAAAGGAAAGGTGTGAAAATGAAGACTAAAGAACATTCTGGATGTTTGAGATAAAGTGATACAAATGCATAAATTAGGAAAACACTACAAAAGAATATACAAGTGTTTGATACCCCAGTGAGCACTACTTGTTCAATAATCAGGAAATGTGTATGTATCATTTGTAATCCAGAAAACTTTCAAGGGGGCTGAATACTTTTTTAAGGCACTGTATGTAGAGCCCTTGAGACCTTAAATTACTGATACAAAATTGCAAAAAATGACGAAAAGTATGTAAATTGCTGTTGTGCTGCAGTCGAGGGCACCTGCAGGTCTTAGCCCCTGCTGGTTGGTAGGTCTAACCCCCTACCTCTTATTTGGTTCAGTCCTTTACGCCCTACCGGACTTCCCAGAGGCCCATAGTCAAAAGTGTCGTTGTTCATGATTATATACAAGTAGGTGCTTGTGTGCTGTGAGATTCCAAAACACACTCTCTCTCTTCCTTACTCTTTCTCTCTCTCTGTCCCTCATTCTCTTTCTTTTTTAGGCTCCTGAATATCAAAGGAAGGATGTGTGCAGTTCCTCTGTCTGTTTGCTGTGCAGTGAACCTCTGGGGGGGGGGGGGGTTACCTGGGAGTCCTGCATGCACAGACACTGCAGGTGCTATCTGCAGGGAAGGTGATAGAGACCTATGAAATGCATGCCTTATTAATTTGTCAGTGAGTCTCTTGGATTGGCTGTTCTCCATCTGGAC